>NC_060176.1:12742539-12787539 GCF_021184085.1 Oncorhynchus gorbuscha
CCCTCTCTCTCTTGTTCTTTCTCTCCCTCTCTCTTGTTCTTTCTCTCCCTCTCTCTTGTTCTTTCTCTCCCTCTCTCTTGTTCTTTCTCTCCCTCTCTCTTGTTCTTTCTCTCCCTCTCTCTTGTTCTTGTTCTCTCCTTCTCTCCCTCTCTCTTGTTCTTTCTCTCCCTCTCTCTTTGTTCTTTCTCTCCCTCTCTCTTGTTCTTTCTCTCCCTCTCTCTTGTTCTTTCTCTCCCTCTCTCTTGTTCTTTCTCTCCTCTCTCTCTTGTTCTTTCTCTCCCTCTCTCTCTTGTTCTTTCTCTCCCTCTCTCTCTTGTTCTTTCTCTCCCTCTCTCTTGTTCTTTCTCTCCCTCTCTCTTGTTCTTTCTCTCCCTCTCTCTTTGTTCTTTCTCTCCCTCTCTCTTGTTCTTTCTCTCCCTCTCTCTCTTGTTCTTTCTCTCCTCTCTCTCTTGTTCTTTCTCTCCCTCTCTCTCTTGTTCTTTCTCTCCCTCTCTCTTGTTCTTTCTCTCCCTCTCTCTCTTGTTCTTTCTCTCCCTCTCTCTTTGTTCTTTCTCTCCCTCTCTCTTGTTCTTTCTCTCCCTCTCTCTTGTTCTTTCTCTCCCTCTCTCTCTTCTTCTTTCTCTCTTGTTCTTTCTCTCTCTCTTGTTCTTTCTCTCCCTCTCTCTTGTTCTTTCTCTCCCTCTCTCTTTGTTCTTTCTCTCCCTCTCTCTCTTGTTCTTTCTCTCCCTCTCTCTTTGTTCTTTCTCTCCCTCTCTCTTGTTCTTTCTCTCCCTCTCTTGTTCTTTCTCTCCCTCTCTCTTGTTCTTTCTTCCTTTCTCTCTCTGTTCTTTCTCTCCCTCTCTCTTGTTCTTTCTCTCCTCTCTCTCTTGTTCTTTCTCTCCCTCTCTCTCTTGTTCTTTCTCTCCCTCTCTCTTTCTCTCCCTCTCTCTTGTTCTTTCTCTCCCTCTCTTGTTCTTTCTCTCCCTCTCTCTCTTGTTCTTTCTCTCCCTCTCTCTCTTGTTCTTTCTCTCCCTCTCTCTTGTTCTTTCTCTCCCTCTCTTCTTGTTCTTTCTCTCCCTCTCTCTTTGTTCTTTCTCTCCCTCTCTCTTGTTCTTTCTCTCCCTCTCTCTCTTGTTCTTTCTCTCCCTCTCTCTTTGTTCTTTCTCTCCCTCTCTCTTGTTCTTTCTCTCCCTCTCTCTTGTTCTTTCTCTCCCTCTCTCTCTTGTTCTTTCTCTCCCTCTCTCTTGTTCTTTCTCTCCCTCTCTCTCTTGTTCTTTCTCTCCCTCTCTCTCTTGTTCTTTCTCTCCCTCTCTCTCTTGTTCTTTCTCTCCCTCTCTCTTTGTTCTTTCTCTCCCTCTCTCTCTTGTTCTTTCTCTCCCTCTCTCTTGTTCTTTCTCTCCCTCTCTCTTGTTCTTTCTCTCCCTCTCTCTCTTGTTCTTTCTCTCCCTCTCTCTTTGTTCTTTCTCTCCCTCTCTCTTCTTGTTCTTTCTCTCCCTCTCTCTCTTGTTCTTTCTCTCCCTCTCTCTTTGTTCTTTCTCTCCCTCTCTCTCTTGTTCTTTCTCTCCCTCTCTCTCTTGTTCTTTCTCTCCCTCTCTCTTGTTCTTTCTCTCCCTCTCTCTTGTTCTTTCTCTCCCTCTCTCTTGTTCTTTCTCTCCCTCTCTCTCTTGTTCTTTCTCTCCCTCTCTCTTGTTCTTTCTCTCCCTCTCTCTTGTTCTTTCTCTCCCTCTCTCTTGTTCTTTCTCTCCCTCTCTCTTGTTCTTTCTCTCCCTCTCTCTTGTTCTTTCTCTCCCTCTCTCTCTTGTTCTTTCTCTCCCTCTCTCTCTTGTTCTTTCTCTCCCTCTCTCTTGTTCTTTCTCTCCATCTCTCTCTTTCTTGTTCTTTCTCTCCCTCTCTTTCTTGTTCTTTCTCTCCTCTCTCTCTTGTTCTTTCTCTCCCTCTCTCTTTGTTCTTTCTCTCCCTCTCTCTTGTTCTTTCTCTCCCTCTCTCTCTTGTTCTTTCTCTCCCTCTCTCTCTTGTTCTTTCTCTCCCTCTCTCTCTTGTTCTTTCTCTCCTTGTTCTTTCTCTCCCTCTTGTTCTTTCTCTCCCTCTCTCTTTGTTCTTTCTCTCCCTCTCTCTCTTGTTCTTTCTCTCCCTCTCTCTTGTTCTTTCTCTCCCTCTCTCTCTTGTTCTTTCTCTCCCTCTCTCTTGTTCTTTCTCTCCCTCTCTCTTTGTTCTTTCTCTCCCTCTCTCTCTTGTTCTTTCTCTCCCTCTCTCTTGTTCTTTCTCTCCCTCTCTCTTGTTCTTTCTCTCCCTCTCTCTCTTGTTCTTTCTCTCCCTCTCTCTCTTGTTCTTTCTCTCCCTCTCTCTCTTGTTCTTTCTCTCCCTCTCTCTTGTTCTTTCTCTCCCTCTCTCTTGTTCTTTCTCTCCCTCTCTCTCTTGTTCTTTCTCTCCCTCTCTTTCTTGTTCTTTCTCTCCCTCTGTCTTGTTCTTTATCTCCCTCTCTCTCTTGTTCTTTCTCTCCCTCTCTCTCTTGTTCTTTCTCTCCCTCTCTCTCTTGTTCTTTCTCTCCCTCTCTCTTGTTCTTTCTCTCCCTCTCTCTCTTGTTCTTTCTCTCCCTCTCTCTTGTTCTTTCTCTCCCTCTCTCTCTTGTTCTTTCTCTTCCTCTCTCTCTTGTTCTTTCTCTCCATCTCTCTTGTTCTTTCTCTCCCTCTCTTTCTTGTTCTTTCTCTCCCTCTCTCTTGTTCTTTCTCTCCTCTCTCTCTTGTTCTTTCTCTCCCTCTCTCTTTGTTCTTTCTCTCCTCTCTCTTGTTCTTTCTCTCCCTCTCTCTCTTGTTCTTTCTCTCCATCTCTCTTGTTCTTTCTCTCCCTCTCTCTTGTTCTTTCTCTCCCTCTCTTTTCTTTTCTTTCTCTCCTTGTTCTCTCTCTCTTGTTCTTTCTCTCCCTCTCTCTTGTTCTTTCTCTCCCTCTCTCTCTTGTTCTTTCTCTCCCTCTCTCTCTTGTTCTTTCTCTCCCTCTCTCTCTTGTTCTTTCTCTCCCTCTCTCTTTGTTCTTTCTCTCCCCTCTCTCTTGTTCTTTCTCTCCCTCTCTCTCTTGTTCTTTCTCTCCCTCTCTCTCTTGTTCTTTCTCTCCTCTCTTGTTCTTTCTCTGTTCTTTTGTTCTTTCTCCCTCTCTCTTTGTTCTTTCTCTCCTCTCTTGTTCTTTCTCTCTCCTCTCTCTCTTGTTCTTTCTCTCCCTCTCTCTTGTTCTTTCTCTCCCTCTCTCTTGTTCTTTCTCTCCCTCTCTCTTGTTCTTTCTCTTCTCTCTCTTGTTCTTTCTCTCCCTCTCTCTTGTTCTTTCTCTCCCTCTCTCTTGTTCTTTCTCTCCCTCTCTCTCTTGTTCTTTCTCTCCCTCTCTCTCTTGTTCTTTCTCTCCCTCTCTCTCTTGTTCTTTCTCTCCCTCTCTCTTTGTTCTTTCTCTCCCTCTCTCTTTGTTCTTTCTCTCCCTCTCTCTCTTGTTCTTTCTCTCCCTCTCTCTTGTTCTTTCTCTCCCTCTCTCTTGTTCTTTCTCTCTTGTTCTTTCTCTCCCTCTCTCTTTGTTCTTTCTCTCCCTCTCTCTTGTTCTTTCTCTCCCTCTCTCTTGTTCTTTCTCTCCCTCTCTCTCTTGTTCTTTCTCTCCCTCTCTCTCTTGTTCTTTCTCTCCCTCTCTCTTGTTCTTTCTCTCCCTCTCTCTTGTTCTTTCTCTCCCTCCCTCTCTTTCTTGTTCTTTCTCTCCCTCTCTCTTGTTCTTTCTCTCCCTCTCTCTCTTGTTCTTTCTCTCCCTCTCTCTTGTTCTTTCTCTCCATCTCTTTGTTCTTTCTCTCCCTCTCTCTCTTGTTCTTTCTCTCCATCTCTCTTGTTCTTTCTCTCCCTCTCTTCTTGTTCTTTCTCTCCCTCTCTCTCTTGTTCTTTCTCTCCCTCTCTCTCTTGTTCTTTCTCTCCTCTCTCTTGTTCTTTCTCTCCCTCTCTCTTTGTTCTTTCTCTCCCTCTCTCTCTTGTTCTTTCTCTCCCTCTCTCTTGTTCTTCTCTCTCTCCTCTCTCTCTCTTGTTCTTTCTCTCCCTCTCTCTTGTTCTTTCTCTCCCTCTCTCTCTTGTTCTTTCTCTCCCTCTCTCTTGTTCTTTCTCTCCCTCTCTCTTGTTCTTTCTCTCCCTCTCTTTCTTGTTCTTTCTCTCCCTCTCTCTTGTTCTTTCTCTCCCTCTCTCTCTTGTTCTTTCTCTCCCTCTCTCTCTTGTTCTTTCTCTCCCTCTCTCTCTTGTTCTTTCTCTCCCTCTCTCTTGTTCTTTCTCTCCCTCTCTCTCTTGTTCTTTCTCTCCCTCTCTCTCTTGTTCTTTCTCTCCCTCTCTCTTTGTTCTTTCTCTCCCTCTCTTTGTTCTTTCTCTCCCTCTCTCTCTTGTTCTTTCTCTCCCTCTCTCTTGTTCTTTCTCTCCCTCTCTCTTGTTCTTTCTCTCCCTCTCTCTCTTGTTCTTTCTCTCCCTCTCTCTTGTTCTTTCTCTCCCTCTCTCTTGTTCTTTCTCTCCCTCTCTCTCTTGTTCTTTCTCTCCCTCTCTCTTTGTTCTTTCTCTCCCTCTCTCTTGTTCTTTCTCTCCCTCTCTCTCTTTGTTCTTTCTCTCCCTCTCTCTTGTTCTTTCTCTCCTCTCTCTCTTGTTCTTTCTCTCCTCTCTCTCTCTTGTTCTTTCTCTCCCTCTCTCTTGTTCTTTCTCTCCCTCTCTTCTTGTTCTTTCTCTCCCTCTCTCTCTTGTTCTTTCTCTCCCTCTCTCTTGTTCTTTCTCTCTCCTCTCTCTCTTTGTTCTTTCTCTCCCTCTCTCTCTTGTTCTTTCTCTCCTTCTTTCTTGTTCTTTCTCTCTCTCTCTTGTTCTTTCTCTCCCTCTTCTTGTTCTTTCTCTCCCTCTCTCTCTTGTTCTTTCTCTCCCTCTCTCTCTTGTTCTTTCTCTCCCTCTCTCTTGTTCTTTCTCTCCCTCTCTCTCTTGTTCTTTCTCTCCCTCTCTCTCTTGTTCTTTCTCTCCCTCTCTCTTTGTTCTTTCTCTTCCTCTCTCTCTTGTTCTTTCTCTCCCTCTCTTTGTTCTTTCTCTCCCTCTCTCTCTTGTTCTTTCTCTCCCTCTCTCTCTTGTTCTTTCTCCTTCTCTTGTTCTTTCTCTCCTCTCTTTCTTGTTCTTTCTCTCCCTCTCTCTTGTTCTTTCTCTCCCTCTCTCTCTCTTGTTCTTTCTCTCCCTCTCTCTCCCTCTCTTGTTCTTTCTCTCCCTCTCTCTCTTGTTCTTTCTCTCCCTCTCTCTCTTGTTCTTTTCTTTCTCTCCTCTCTCTCTTGTTCTTTCTCTCCCTCTCTCTCTTGTTCTTTCTCTCCCTCTCTCTTGTTCTTTCTCTCCCTCTCTCTCTTGTTCTTTCTCTCCCTCTCTCTTTGTTCTTTCTCTCCCTCTCTCTTGTTCTTTCTCTCCCTCTCTCTTTGTTCTTTCTCTCCCTCTCTCTTGTTCTTTCTCTCCCTCTCTCTCTTGTTCTTTCTCTCCCTCTCTCTTTGTTCTTTCTCTCCCTCTCTCTTGTTCTTTCTCTCCCTCTCTCTTTGTTCTTTCTCTCCCTCTTGTTCTTTCTCTCCCTCTCTCTCTTGTTCTTTCTCTCCTCTCTCTCTTGTTCTTTCTCTCCCTCTCTTGTTCTTTCTCTCCCTCTCTCTTGTTCTTTCTCTCCCTCTCTCTTGTTCTTTCTCTCCCTCTCTCTCTTGTTCTTTCTCTCCCTCTCTCTCTTGTTCTTTCTCTCCCTCTCTCTCTTGTTCTTTCTCTCCCTCTCTCTTGTTCTTTCTCTCCCTCTCTCTTGTTCTTTCTCTCCCTCTCTCTTGTTCTTTCTCTCCCTCTCTCTCTTGTTCTTTCTCTCCCTCTCTCTCTGTTCTTTCTCTCCCTCTCTCTTGTTCTTTCTCTCCCTCTCTCTCTTGTTCTTTCTCTCCTCTCTCTCTTGTTCTTTCTCTCCCTCTCTCTTGTTCTTTCTCTCTCCTCTCTCTTGTTCTTTCTCTCCCTCTCTCTCTTGTTCTTTCTCTCCCTCTCTCTTGTTCTTTCTCTCCCTCTCTCTCTTGTTCTTTCTCTCCCTCTCTCTTGTTCTTTCTCTCCTCTCTCTCTTGTTCTTTCTCTCCCTCTCTCTCTTGTTCTTTCTCTCCCTCTCTCTCTTGTTCTTTCTCTCTCTCTCTCTCTCTCCCTCTCTCTTGTTCTTTCTCTCCCTCTCTCTTGTTCTTTCTCTCCCTCTCTCTCTTGTTCTTTCTCTCCCTCTCTCTCTTGTTCTTTCTCTCCCTCTCTCTTGTTCTTTCTCTCCCTCTCTCTTGTTCTTTCTCTCCCTCTCTTTCTTGTTCTTTCTCTCCCTCTCTCTTGTTCTTTCTCTCCCTCTCTCTTGTTCTTCTCCCTTCTTTCTCTCCCTCTCTCTCTTGTTCTTTCTCTCCCTCTCTCTCTTGTTCTTTCCCTCCCTCTCTCTCTTGTTCTTTCTCTCCCTCTCTCTCTTGTTCTTTCTCTCCCTCTCTCTTGTTCTTTCTCTCCCTCTCTCTCTTGTTCTTTCTCTCCCTCTCTCTTGTTCTTTCTCTCCCTCTCTCTCTTGTTCTTTCTCTCCCTCTCTCTTGTTCTTTCTCTCCCTCTCTCTCTTGTTCTTTCTCTCCCTCTCTCTCTTGTTCTTTCTCTCCCTCTCGCTCTTGTTCTTTCTCTCCCTCTCGCTCTTGTTTTCTCGCTCTTTCTCATTCTCTCCCTCTCTCGTTCTCTGTCTTGTTCTTTCTCTTGTTCTCTCTCTCTCTCTCTTCTGATGGGCATATAATGAAATGTTCCACGTCCATGTCCCTGCTGACATTCACTCTGGGTCTAAGTGTGGATAAGATGTACACATCAAAAGCTCCTTTTTATTATCCTTAATTGAATTATATGTTCACACTGTTGATTGAGTCACACTCACATTTAACTGCAGCCATGTATGGAAGTTGTGAAAATAGATGTCTTTATTTGTCCGGGGTCCATATGCTGTATGAAGTGACAATTTGAATGGCATGAATGTGTTATGGTGAACTCAATACCAGTCTGGACACATACCTGTATAATACCCTTTTCCCCCTCACTAATTGGGGAGAAACTTAATACTGGGCTCTATTAATAGGACACTCTGCTCAGCTGTGGATGAGTGTCCCTGTGGTGGGGAAGCAACATTCCATCCTTAAGTCTGACCCTGGTACAGTGGTTAGTGACCACATTATAAATCCTGCACTTGGGCCCTGCTACACTACCTTGAATGCCATCGGACGCTTTAGTGTGTGTGTGTGTGTGTGTGTGTGTGTGTGTGTGTGTGTGTGTGTGTGTGTGTGTGTGTGTGTGTGTGTGTGTGTGTGTGTGTGTGTGTGTGTGTGTGTGTGTGTGTGTGTGTGTGTGTGTGTGTGTGTGTGTGTGTGTGTGTGTGTGTGTGTGTGTGTGTGTGTGTGTGTGTGTGTGCGTTTGTCAGTTCCACTGTAACATAACCTGGTGTAGAGGGTTCTGTTTTGGTCAGGCCTCATGGTTCGCTGTGGTCCTGGTGGCCTTGGAGCCTCCTCCACTTGTCCCGAGCAGGAATGTGTGAGCAGTTTGGAGTGCCTGGAGTGGCTGGCTTAGAGCTCCCTCCCTGTTGTGGAGACACTCAAGGAGGCCCTCAATGCTCCTGTTTCTCCCAGTGGAAAAGCAGAGGGGAAACAATGAAGGGTTGGGCAGCCAGGGGAAAGGCAGGGTGAGGCATCGTCAGCACTGGTGAAGTGTGTGGGGTCAAAGGTGAGGATGAGAGGGGACAGGGGATAGGGGAACAGAGGAAACTAGGTTTGGCACCCTCTTAAATCCCAAGGAGACTCTTAAAGAACAGCAACACTTTCTTTCTTTCCCCTCTTTCTGGTCTCCTTCACTATTTTCATTTCCTTGACTTGTTGTCCCTGGTTTCTTTTCTTTTCTGTTTATTTTCTGTCTTTCATTCTGAAGGAGAATGATGATTTAGGTAATGACTTCCTCTGGACTGAGTGCATGGTGCATGGTGTATGTCTCTGGACTGAGTGCATGGTGCAGGGTGTATGTCTCTGGACTGAGTGCATGGTGCAGGGTGTATGTCTCTGGACTGAGTGCATGGTGCAGGGTGTATGTCTCTGGACTGAGTGCATGGTGCAGGGTGTATGTCTCTGGACTGAGTGCATGGTGCAGGGTGTATGTCTCTGGACTGAGTGCCTGGTGCAGGGTGTATGTCTCTGGACTGAGTGCATGGTGCAGGGTGTATGTCTCTGGACTGAGTGCATGGTGCAGGGTGTATGTCTCTGGACTGAGTGCATGGTGCAGGGTGTATGTCTCTGGACTGAGTGCATGGTGCAGGGTGTATGTCTCTGGACTGAGTGCATGGTGCAGGGTGTATGTCTCTGGACTGAGTGCATGGTGCAGGGTGTATGTCTCTGGACTGAGTGCATGGTGCAGGGTGTATGTCTCTGGACTGAGTGCATGGTGCAGGGTGTATGTCTCTGGACTGAGTGCATGGTGCAGGGTGTATGTCTCTGGACTGAGTGCATGGTGCAGGGTGTATGTCTCTGGACTGAGTGCATGGTGCAGGGTGTATGTCTCTGGACTGAGTGCATGGTGCAGGGTGTATGTCTCTGGACTGAGTGCATGGTGCAGGATGTATGTCTCTGGACTGAGTGCATGGTGCAGGATGTATGTCTCTGGACTGAGTGCATGGTGCAGGGTATATGTCTCTGGACTGAGTGCATGGTGCAGGGTGTATGTCTCTGGACTGAGTGCATGGTGCAGGGTGTATGTCTCTGGACTGAGTGCATGGTGCAGGGTGTATGTCTCTGGACTGAGTGCATGGTGCAGGGTGCATGTCTCTGGACTGAGTGCATGGTGCAGGGTGTATGTCTCTGGACTGAGTGCATGGTGCAGGGTGTATGTCTCTGGACTGAGTGCATGGTGCAGGGTGTATGTCTCTGGACTGAGTGCATGGTGCAGGGTGTATGTCTCTGGACTGAGTGCATGGTGCAGGGTGTATGTCTCTGGACTGAGTGCATGGTGCAGGGTGTATGTCTCTGGACTGAGTGCATGGTGCAGGGTGTATGTCTCTGGACTGAGTGCATGGTGCAGGATGTATGTCTCTGGACTGAGTGCATGGTGCAGGATGTATGTCTCTGGACTGAGTGCATGGTGCAGGGTATATGTCTCTGGACTGAGTGCATGGTGCAGGGTGTATGTCTCTGGACTGAGTGCATGGTGCAGGGTGTATGTCTCTGGACTGAGTGCATGGTGCAGGGTGTATGTCTCTGGACTGAGTGCATGGTGCAGGGTGTATGTCTCTGGACTGAGTGCATGGTGCAGGGTGTATGTCTCTGGACTGAGTGCATGGTGCAGGGTGTATGTCTCTGGACTGAGTGCATGGTGCAGGGTGTATGTCTCTGGACTGAGTGCATGGTGCAGGGTGTGTGGGTGAGGAAAGGCCTTCTCTGGTTTGTGGTTATCTCCTAGAACAGCACGGGGCAGTTAGAGTGGCATCAAAGACCAAGCACCTTGACTTGAACTACTATATCTCTGTCTCTGAAGTGCAGTGGGTTTGCACATGTTGGCAGTTTAAAAGCCCTGTATCCTGTCCTATCAAAGCTTTATGAGCCCATAGGGACCATAAAAAGACAAGGCCCCCTGGCCTTGGGCTGGTCAGTGGGCCAGAGAGGGCTGGGGAGGGCTTGGAAGGGTTGAGGAAGGCTGGGGAGAGCTGGAGATGGCTTGGGAGTTTTGAGGAGGGCTGGGAAATGTTGAGGACGGCTGGGGAGGGTTTAGGAGTGCTGGGGATAGTTGAGGAGGGCTGGGGAGAAAGTGAGGACCGGAGAGTTCAGTCTCATCTGTGGCAACGTCTTCCCAGATGAACTGACATGATAATGGATTATAGGATCACTTATGTAACACCCACATCCAACTCCTGTCCAATCCCATACACTCCCCATAACTCTGTTGACCACCTTGAGCTTCCTGTAACATTCCCAAACTATTCTCACTTCCAAGAATATATGCACATGCACGTGCAAGCACACTCGCACACTCGCACACACACTCGCACACACACACACACACACACACACACACACACACACACACACACACACACACACACACACACACACACACACACACACACACACACACACACACACACACACACACACACACACACACACACACACACACACACACACACACACACACACACACACACACACACACACACACACAATCTCTCTCTACTGTGATTGTTTCCAGCCTGAGACATACCTGTGTCCAGGTTGCTGACAGATACATGGGTTGGTGTGTGTGTTTGTTTTCTCAGTAGGGGTCTTTGGGCTGCAGTCGGAAGCCATGATAAAGATATCTGTGTTTGGACAGACACTAGTGGAGCTGAGAGAACACACACTGCTCTAAAGACCACAGATATGACAGGATGTGTGAAAGGCCACAATAACAGGGATTGTGCAGAGAATGTTTTTTATTCCATTTCTTTTGAGCAATGAGAAAATTCACGCATTTTCATTTGATCACTACTGAATTATGATTCTAGCTGGCTGACTTCCCTAGCAGGTTACGTGTAGTGTTATAGTGAGTGATAATAGCCGGCTCATCCTCTCAGCAAATGAGTTAATGGGACCAGGGTGATGGTGATATCCATCCAGTACAGGGAGACGTAGAGCCGTGTACAGCCCACAGACCGCTTTAGACACAATGGGGACACTCACAGACAGGGCTGCCTGCCTGGGCATCTGCTTCCATAGGGATCCCACTGAGTGAGAACACACATTTAACCATCTGTAGCTCATAGACACACAGGGAACAGAGGAGGATAGTGAAGAGTGGAGAAGAAAGGAGTGTTATTTTGGATGAGTTGCAAGAGGTGACGTCTTTAATCTGTGTCTGTGGGAATAAAGTTTATGAGAGTGGATTATTGAACGTGGGTGTGTGTGTGTGTGTGTGTGTGTGTGTGTGTGTGTGTGTGTGTGTGTGTGTGTGTGTGTGTGTGTGTGTGTGTGTGTGTGTGTGTGTGTGTGTGTGTGTGTGTGTGTGTGTGTGTGTGTGTGTGTGTGTGTGTGTGTGTGCGTGTGTGTGTGTGCACGTGTGTGCGCGTGCAGGTGCGCTTGCGCATGTGTGCATGTATTCCTTAAAAGTCGTAAGTTTAAGTCATGACTTACAATGCATTTGTACTCTGCTATGGATGAGCCAAAACTAGGTACTAATGACACAATAACAAAGAACTAGTAAAACACAGTAGAATCACACCCAGCTGTCATGATGAAATGAGATTGACCTAACTGACACACTGAAGGCCACATGACTCAATGGCCTGTACTGAGCAGTGTGTCCACGCACTGTTTCTGGAGAGGATGAGCGAGCTTAAAAGCTTCTGACAGTAAGATGTGAATCATCAGTCGTTTCATCAGAACATCACGCCCACCAGGGACCTCGGGAGAGCGTTGTGACCGATACCGCTCCCTGTATTCTAGTAATCCGTGGGCCAACCAAAACCTCACTCCCTTTCTACATGTCTCAGCATTTCTGTATAACTTGGGCTTCTGGAGAGTGCAGCGTTCAAGTGAATAGTAAATGGTAAAGTCAGTTCCCTCAGTTACATTTACAGTATTTACATGATCATCAACCATGACCTTAATTATATGAAATAAGTAGTTGTTTTTACTCTGCTTGTAACCTTAACAAAGGTCAACTCTAGCGCTCCCGTTAACCCATCTCTTTCACACACCTCTGAAGCTCTTAAATAAACAGACAGCGGATTTCAAGGTGTGTCTGTGGTGGAGGTGGTCATATAGAAGCTCGGAGGTGTGTGTTTGTTAGCACACTTACATTACCTCTCCCCACATCAAAAGTCAGCAGCACCTGCGTTTGCTTTAACTGCCACTGTGCTGCCAATGTCAACAAACACACACACACACACACACACACACACACACACACACACACACACACACACACACACACACACACACACACACACACACACACACACACACACACACACACACACACACACACACACACACACACACACACACACACACACACACACACACACACACACTCTCTCTCTCTCCTTGCACAACACTACACAGGGTCAACAAACCTGCAAAACATACTCAGCATTATTCAAATTAAATTGGCACCTGCAATACGTGTGTACCCCTTAGCTAAGCATCCCAGACAATAAAGCATGGGTGGGTTTGGGTATATTTTCTGTCTAAATATGCCAGGCTGTTTTGGCATCAGCCAAACTAATAATGTGACGCACATCAAGGATGCCCCTCCCCCCAATGCAGTGTGTGTGTAAATAAGAACAGTTAACATCAAGTAATGGTTCAAGGAAGAAACTAAATGAGTACCGACCAAAAAAGGAATGCAGGTAAATCAAATGGAATCAAAGGTTATTGGTGGCACACAATTTTGCAGGTATTGTCGCAGGTGCAGCAAAACGCTAGTGTTTATAGCTACAACCGTGCATTAATATCTAGCAATACAATAACAATACACACGCTATCCAAAAGTTTGTAAAAAATAACAATTGCAGACACTTTGCAATGATGGAAGCCACAATCTGTCTGCAAATTAAAGCTGATCTACAAACTAAATAAAATATATATAATAAAAAAATGTATTAAGACATCAGAACAAGCAATGTCAGAGTCAGGATTATAAATATATATGTACTGTATGTGATGGTGTGTACAGACAGTATGGACAGTATATGAATAGAACATGTGTGTACAGCAGTAGTTATATATGAGGAGCCTAGACTAGAATACAGTATGGATAGAAAGTAGGTAAAACAGACTGTAAACATTATTAAAGTGACCAGTGTTCCATGTCTATGTACATAGGGCAGCAGTCTGTAAGGTGTAGAGTAGAGTACCAGGTTGTAGCCGGCTAGTGGCAGTGTCTACGGTTCAGGGCAGAGTACTGGGCAGAGTCCTGCTAGTGGCATGGTCTACGGTTCAGGGCGGTGTACTGGGCGGAGTCCGGCTAGTGGCAGTATCTATGGTTCAGGGCAGGGTACTGGGCGGAGGCTGGCTAGTGGCAGTGTCTATGGTTCAGAGCAGGGTACTGGGCGGAGGCCGGCTATTGGCAGTGTCTACGGTTCAGGGCAGGGTACTGGGCGGAGGCTGGCTAGTGGCAGTGTCTACGGTTCAGGGCGGGGTACTGGGCGGAGGCTGGCTAGTGGCAGTGTCTACGGTTCAGGGCAGGGTACTGGGCGGAGGCTGGCTAGTGGCAGTGTCTACGGTTCAGGGCAGGGTACTGGGCGAAGGCTGGCTAGTGGCAGTGTCTACGGTTCAGGGCAGGGTACTGGGCGGAGGCTGGCTAGTGGCAGTGTCTACGGTTCAGGGCGGGGTACTGGGCGGAGGCCGGCTAGTGGCAGTGTCTACGGTTCAGGGCGGGGTACTGGGCGGAGGCCGGCTTAGTGGCAGTGTCTACAGATCGTGATCTGATTGACCAGTGTGACAACAGCCTGACCACAGCTCTACTCTAACCCTTATCCACCCCATGTTCCTGTAACGTTCTAACCTCAGTGGACTGCTCAGGCCCTGCAGGTCACCTCCCAGGCTTCCACACACTGCACTCACATCCGCCCTGGTGTGTCATACACTGGAGGAGAAAAAGGAGGTAGTGACAGAAATACACTCATCACAACTGATCCACAACTGTGGTTATGATCCCATTTCAAACCAGCCTATACAGTTACTGTATCTGATAAAGATGGAAAGCATTTCAAGCAGAGTCAGGTTTACTCATACAGTAGCCTAAAACTGTTTGACTTTGCGAATGTATCGTAGCGTAAATACTCCTATTACATCAATGCCAGTGTGACTGACCCGGGGACGCGAGTGTCCGATATAAGCAGCATTTTCCCGGAAACGCAGATGAAAATGAATCTATTTCTGCCTCTCCTTCCTGCTATGCTCGGGCAGATGGGCACACTGATGGTACCATAAACTCAGATCACGGCTATCTCAATAGCCCAAAGATTCATGATTTACAAACTGTCCTTCCTGTGTGGTTTCGGTACCTGTGCCAACCCTATAGCATATGACTGTCATTGGCTGCTGTTGCGTTGTGTTTGACCTTTGACCTCAATCTACAAAAAAAAATACATATATAACAGCCCTAGTCACCCCCCCTGAGTGACAGGAAATGATGTGCTGCTGCCGTGGCCTCCGCGCTGCTGAGCGGTGTGGCTAGGGGTGCTGTGAAACAGGCAGCAAGATATTACCAGATAATAAACGGTTATCATGTCTCAAGACTGAGAGCGAGAGAGAGAGAAAGAGAGAGAGAGAGAGAGAGAGAGAGAGAGAGAGAGAGAGAGAGAGAGAGAGAGAGAGAGAGAGAGAGAGAGAGAGAGAGAGAGAGAGAGTAGTATGTTTGTGTATGTGAGAGAGAGTTTATATGAAAGAAAGAGACTGAGACAGAGAGAGCAGGAGTGAAAAATGAGAATCAGATTAGAATACAGTATGTGCATCACAATATACTTATGTTACATTATTGGACATCATTTTGGCCTTGTCGATGGACTACTTTGTGCACATTTATTTATTTGTTGACACTCCTCACTGGATATACAGATGTATCCAGAATCCTATCTATCCACTGTCGCATACATTATACAACACAACTTGTACTACCACACACATATTAGAGCCTTGTCATGGGCCTCTTTGTGCAATTTGTCTGTGGTGCCACCGATCTTCTCTGCTTCGCCCGTACATGTTTTCTGTTTGACTGTCTGTTCTCTGTCATCCTTCCTCCCTCTCTGCTCTACTCTAAACCACCACGCTCCCACACAGAACAGCCCAGCAGCTGAACAGAGAAACAACAGGCCACCTCAAGATTTAAAGAGACAGGAAGCTGAATTAGCTGAGAGCAGGGTGCCCATGTTAATATGCATGTTACATGTCAACCATACATTCATTTGATAAGTATTTGATTGCTTATGTTTTTCCTGTGCATCCTGGTTTCACTTCAGCACCTCTCAGAAGACTTCCAGGTGAAAGGAAACTTTTCAGGTTGCTTTTGTGCTTCGTGAAATGACTCTACTGGAAGATGAACAGTCACAGACACCTTGCAGGGGCTAAGTCTGGGAGCTGTCTTCCAATATCTGATCTCAGAGCAGTTCATTAGTGCGGCCTGCAGTTAGCTATCCTCAGATGACCTGGGTTTGACTAATATCTGGTTCTGATTTGGATCAGACATATCACACACTCAGTTTTCATCCACAGACACAGCTAATGATAACACAAGCCACTGTTGTTGAGAGAAAGAGGGACAGAAAGAGAGATTGAAAGATAAATAGAAAGAAATAGAAAAATTACAAGAGACAGCGATAGAGAGAGCGAGAGAGAGAGAGAGAGAGAGAGAGAGAGAGAGAGAGAGAGAGAGAGAGAGAGAGAGAGAGAGAGAGAGAGAGAGAGAGAGAGAGAGAGAGAGAGAGAGAGAGAGAGAGAGAGAGAAAGGGAGTTAGGGAGAGACAGGAGACAGTAGAGTACAGCTCATGTGTGTCTAAGGGAATGAGACTAGCATGGCCTCTATCACAGCCCCTAATAGAAACATGGACTGTCCCCTTATGGGCTGAGTTTGAGAATAAATCCTCCACCCCCCGTTCAAAGCACGAACCTGTCAAACCTAATCTAAGCTGCTCTCCCCTCCCCCACTGCCCCCCCCCCTCCTCCTCCCTTGGCGGACAAAGCCGTTCGCCGCCTCAGGCAAGGGCTGGGAACACAGGAGCAAAGTTACAGCCAAGAGAGCGGTAGACTAGCACTAGCGCTGACAGGAAGCCTCACCAGTGTCTGTGTCTCTAGTCTGTAGAACCCACACTTCTCGTGGACGACCTTAAGATCTGGACATGTGAAATGACTGATCCGGGGTCACATAGCATTGCTTTGGAAGCCAATTAAAATATATTACCCTGTGAAATGACTGTTGTTTGTTGTTCCCAATAGCCTTTAGAAGAGAAGGGAGAATGTAAAATAGATGACAAATTCTGCAAGTATCATCCTTTTGACTGAGAACTTTAGTGCCATTAAGAATATGGCTAAGAACAACAGGCGAATGGTCTTTTTAAAGCGACCACTGGTAAAAGAGAACATATCTGTGTGATGTCATCTGCATGTCTCCTCTGTGTCTGTCACTCAATGTGGTTTCCACCACAGGACACATACAGCTATTCCCATAGGAACTATAAGGCTAGCCTCCATGACAGCACAGCTAGGGGACAAACATACCAGCAGACATTCAACACAGACCTAGAGTCAGTTTGGGGGTTTTACTAATCACAGAGATGGCTTTGAGGTGTGATGATGATCTTAGAACAGTGCTTTGACTTAACTTGTAAATTAATTCTAGTCTGACAGGCCTTGAGTAGGGCCAGACTGATTGTCTTGGGAAATAATTACCTCAAGCATTCAGACATGATTTAAAATAAGAAAACATCCTATAGAAATGATTCAACCTGAACCAAACACTGTGGGAAAACAAGAGTACCTATAGTTATATTGATTTAAAATGCTCACAAGAAATGATGAAAATACTCCATAGATTATGTCTGTCACTAGCTGTCAACTTGAAACAGGGAACTAGTGAGCACATGCACAGTGAGGCTGTTACAGGATCTGCAGGTGTAGACATGTACAGACTCAACTCTCTCAATATCATGTATTACATGCATGACTGCACGTATTAGCTGTTAGTGGGCATTCATCTCAACATTTCGCATCTAAGGAAGGTAGCTCATTTTGATTGAGTATGACATGTTAAAATGATTACACTGATTCATTGTAATGTGATATGCGAATCAATTTACAGTCTTTTAGGGCCATGCATCCAAAATGCATCTGCATTCTTACCTATTTAGTAAAGATAAAAGAGTTAAGTCCCCTTCAGCGACAGGAACAGTGACTCAGTAACAGGGCTTGTGTTACGTGAGAACTGTCTCACACCAGGTTTGCACTTCCGTTCTCACTTAAAGACAAGCCCCATTGATCCGTTGGAGAGGAGGGATAGAAGCTGTGTGATTTTCCATGGCTCCCTCCAGTGCTGAGGCCTGCAGACTGCTACTCTCTGTGTGGAGCTGCGGCTGCAGCCGGGTGTGAGACAGCCTGGCCCGTGATGACTGACAGGCCTCGAAAAGGGATAATGTGTCTGGCCCCTGTGCCAGTGCAGCACAGTACAGCTCCAAGTGATAAACACTGGCAACCTGATCCAGAGACAAGAGAAGCCTCTACTCCTCCTGACACAATGCAAACACAATGCAAACCTCCGCAACGCCTCACTCAGATCTGACCAGACTTGCTTAAACAGTTCCACCTTGATCTAGCCCAGATCTAGTTCACCTCAGCTCATTACAGCCCAGCCCTGTCCGATTCAGCTAAGCTCAGCCCAACTGGGCTCGTCTCGACCCCACAGAGGAAGCCATCAAATCTTACCACCATCTGTCTGCTGTCTCCTGCTTCACGACGGGGACTCTCCACCACTATTATTGTAAAGGCCCTCCCTATTCAATATTCCCATTCAGATGACAGGACTTTTGCATTCTCTCCCTTCAGGAATATTTATTGGAAGTTTATTTTATTTTATCTGTTTTTTATTACTCCTCTTGTGCAAATAGGCCCCCTCAGAGTGGCTGGGCCCCTGCCCTTGCCGCAATGCCAATGTAAACATGGGAAAGTAATTTGAATTCTAACAAAGTGTAGATTAGCTGGTGACAGTTTGTGGCATGGGCGATTATTTCGAAAATAATCCTGTTTTGATATGCATCGGCGTCCCGGCAGGAATTTTCAATTTGTTTTCCCATTGCCGGATGTAAACAAGCTCCCAATGTCTCCTTATCACTGAGACGCACGGACGGGGAATGAACGTGCGTCTGTCTCCCACCTCTCCCCTCCCCCTTCCTTCCCGCCCCCCACACCCGTCTCCTCCGCTACACTGCTCAGCATCTGGTTTGAGTCGCTAAGAAGCAGACTCGCTTGTCTGGGTTTCAACAAGTCCCTTTATCACGCGCAGGTAGAGGGGTTTATGTATGTACCTGCAAGTCATTTGCAAACATGAAGTCCTCAGAAACGCTCCTCCTGAATATGTTCTGCTTGAGGAGTTTCTGCCCATTTCCCTGTGTGAATAGGCAAATGTGCAGCCCGGCAAAATGGCCCCCTGTAACTGAAAAGAAACGGGCGTACCAACAAGCCTGGTGTATGTGATAAATGTTTACAGAGTTGACTGTCGACTGCAAGTTATGGAGAGAATTGATTGTTTATTTGAATAACAACAACAACAAAAAAACGGTCAACTTTAAATTAAAGTTCCAAACTTAGTCAAAAACGATTGAGAAATGATGGCGGTGTAACGACACTATTTGTGGTTCTTTGTTGCTGGTAATATTTCGCATTTGGCTCCCCGTCATACCCTCCAACTATTTAGGACGTGTTGACTCATTTCATAATGAGCAGTTTACCTGAGTGCAGGACTTAGACCGCAGACTAACAGCCACTGTGGCGCTAGAGGCATTGACTTTAACCTTCCTTCATTTGGCAGGAATGCCAAAGGGGCTATTTATACCACTTTGTGATTGATTGCTCCTGCCTGAAGCTCATCAGCATGTTGCTCGTCATGTCTTAATGTTTATCGGGATTATGCGAGGATAAACATTGTAATCCTCAACATGGTCCGGGACTTCCAATTACCCACGCTCCTTTACCAAAAATAAGGTCACCATTGATTTGACCTATTAATACAACATAAGCCAACTGGCATCCCTCTCCTGCTAATTTCACTGAAGTTAGGCCTGACTGCGGTTGAACTCCACCCACTCACCAGTCACCCATCAGCACCCAGGGCTGGAATATGGGGACTCGAGGTGACCCTCTAGATGCCCCTGCCTCATCGGGAGTGGGCGTTTGATTAGAGGTGACCAGGCACGCAAGCCTGCGGTCACTGCTGTTACCCAGCCTGGCCACCATAGTGTTAGCGATAGTGCCAGGGTGGACGTCCAGTCCGTGCTGACAGTCTGGATCGATGGGGGACAGATCTCTTTCTCCTCCTGCGATCGTTACGATCCCGCCACTGAGCTCAGGTAGCTAGAGAGGGGAGCTGCAGGGGGAGGGCTACACAGGAGACTAGAGGTGATGGAGCTGATCAAGGGGTACCCTCACCCAGACATACTGTCTACTGTCCTTACATATTTAAATATAACATAGTGTAGGTACAGTAGATATGAAGAGGAAAGAGTCATCTGCCTGATGACACCGTTACCTACTGAGACTTTTGATCGTTTTCATTCAGTGATAAATTACAATCACAAAATGTATATTTTTATTCTGTTGTGTTCTATATATTCCAATCCACACTGCTCTTAGCATATTTACCCTTAGTGGGATAAATCAAGTATCTTGAATCTAATTGAATTAAACACATGATCTGTTTGGCTGAAACATGATAGAGCTTCATGGCCTGGCACATAAGTAAGGGCTACAGAGCAGACTGACTCCGTATCAGCCCTTCATTAATCTAGTCTAATACAATCAAATCCAAGCACTGCTTTCACAGGCAAGAGTAAGCACGGCTTAAATTACAATACAGAGGAGTGGAAATCATTACTACCTTTAATGTTCCCAATCTAATTGAGGCATTAATTGAAGCAGAGAACTCCACCGAGGACGATTCATAACTGCTTTTTAATTTAGAGGGGCCTTCAGCAGGAATGAGGAATATCACAGGGAATAGCCAGTCAATGTTTCCCATATTTTCTGGATATAAAAGCCCCTTGACGTTCTGGGAGGCTAGAGAGGGGAACTGCACAGCTGGAGAAAACCCTTGCCTGCCCGAGAATACGCACACATGCACGCACATACACACATGGGCGCGCATACACATACACACACAAACACATAAACACACAAAGGCTGGTGATTTGTGATTTGTTTAAGCGTGTGTTTTTGTGTGTGAGCATGCTTGTGTGTATGCGCTGTTGGCGTGCCTCGAGGCTCCTCTGTCGCCTTATCAGTCTCAAAGTGAAAAAACATGCTTCTCTATGCTTGAATCAAGCGTTTAGATACATCTCAATTACTGCAGAAGCACTGCACTTTCAGGGGAATGTGCTTGGGCAGGTGTAGTGAAGACTGGCTTGATGCTGTCTTTGCAGAGTGGCAGTCAGTATGTATCTGTAGGGAGGCTGATTGAACCTGATGTCTGACTGTTGTCTCTGAGTTGTGGTTATGAGCAGATTTCTTCTCTCTCATTCTTATCTGATGCAGTTCTGGTGAATTCATTCACACACAATACAGTTCTAATGAGTAGTGAAATATAATGTATGACTTTTGACATTACATTTAGTAAGACATTTAAAAAACATATCTAATCAATTTAGATTATAAGACTTGATAATTATTTGAATATGCCCATTGCAGGGACCAGTTACCCCACAGAGCCAGAAACCTAAGGGACCCTCTCATACACACACACACACACACACACACACACACACACACACACACACACACACACACACACACACACACACACACACACACACACACACACACACACACACACACACACACACACACACACACACACACACACACACACACACACACACACACACACACACACACACACACACGGACCTCTAGGGACTTTGTCACACTGATACAGTCACGGTTCCCCTGTGGCATTAGTGTCACGCATGGCATGCCATCTGGAGTGGGGAGAAGGGTTTGTTCAAAGACTGTTTGAGCTGAGTGGTACATGCTTTGACCGTGCGGCTGACCATCTGGGCTGGCACGGTGTGTATCACTAACTTTGAGCTGCCTGTTCTGCAGAAAGGGGAGGAGGGGGGAGAGCGAGAGGGAGATAGCTGCAGGGTTAAGAGCAGTCAGGAGCTTAGTGGACATATTGATGAATGTATTAGATAACGCTGGCATTCCCATGCCTGCCTACTGGGGTTTTTGTCATTCTCTTTCAAAAGCTGTCCACAGTGCAGAGAAATCCTTTATTCTACCTCTAGTATGAGACAAAGAACAACTCTGTATCTCTTCCTCCCATACTGTACCTGTTGATTCTGCAGAAAATTTACAACGGAAAGAAATGTATTTTGGGGAGAAAAACACATTGCAGAGTTGGACTGTGTTTTAATATTATCAGCCTCACTGGTGCAGTCTGTATAGACGGGTTAGCTGACAACGTCACGAAAACGATGTGCACGCTTCAATGGGGCAGAAATCCTTGTGTTGTTGTGATTCTGGATGGCCAGATAACTAGCAACAAGGACAAGAAGCTGCCATGTGGGGAATCGTAGGTGTCGTGTTTCAGCTAGTTTGATCATGTTCTTGATACCGTAACTTGTTTTGAGGTGTTTTGACTGTTGCCACATCTATGCTAATTTGGCAAAGAAATTGCTAGCTAGCTAACCAACAACTGTAACAAGTGCTCATTGTGCAAACGAAGTATAGTTTGCATGTTGTCAACAATCTAAGCCAACCCCATCTGTTTTGCCCCATAGTTGCGCACAACTCTGTTTTGTTGCTAAACAACCTATTGAAGAGTTGTTTCTATTGTTGTGTATATTATTTGATGTGTGAATGGATTCACCCTCTTCCATGCTGATGATGTATTAGTTGAACAGCGCTGGTGAACTGTATAATAGATACAGGAGCATGATCTAAGAAGCCATCTTATTTCTCCTTTTCACCGTGAGTTGGCGATAGAAATGGACTGCCATCAACACTAATAGTTCATCTTTAATTTGCATATCAAAACACCATCCGATGTTGTTTGCTCTTTTAGCGTGCGGGCAGAAAAAAGTCTGTAACAAGCCGCTTATTGGCTTTAAGGCCGTTAAAAGAGGAAAGGGGATTTTTTTAAATGCTAAAGCAGGGATGAGCAAAAGTAAGCCCATCTTATTATTCAGTCTCTACTGCTAAGGGTTGGTTTTACTAGCGGAGATGAAGAGGAGGATGGGGGAGAGGGGGTCGGAAATGGTAGCAGAGGAGGGTTACATCTTAGGAGGGTTACATCTTAGGAGGGTTACATCTTAGGAGGGTTAAATCTGGACCAAAGTCCAGGACTCATGCTTTGACCCCCCGGGCCAACAGGTGTGCTTACCCGGCAGGAACACTTATCCTGACAGGTCTGTGTGTGGCTCTGAGTAGGGCTGTGGCAGTCACAACATTTTGTCAGCCTGTGATTGTCAAGCAAATAACTGTCAGTCTCTCTGTAATAGACCGTTAATTAACATAAACACATTTAGCATCTCCTGGCATCCACACACAGCCTACAAGCCGCTGATGCAGACCTATGGAACATATACATTTGAAAAAGTATAATAAAATCCATGTAATATAGCCTACACCTTCACAATGAATCCATTATTTATTTTAGACAGGTCTAAAGAAGCATGATATAAAGAAAATGTTGTCTATTTCAGAAGAACAGAATAGCCTACTCTGAGTTGTCCTGATCTGGCTGTGCCAAATGGCTGTGGGCTACATTAGTTAATTTAGCAGACAAGATTTGATTAGAATTCCGTGGCATTATTTGATAGTATGAAGAATACAGTTGAACAAAGCATATTTCCTCCCAAAAAATTGAGGAAGTGCGCACATTCGGCTATTCTGTGTTGGGCGGTTAACAAATAATGAGTTATTCCTATATGCTTAATTTAGAGTTATTAATGTAACTTTAGTTGTTCTACAAACATTGGGCTATATGTTTTGATTTTTAATACATTCTAAGGCCGCATGATGCGACTCCAATGATGATTTGAAAAAAGTTGCTTGAAAGACATGAGCTCTGCTTTGTTGTACACACTACATCAGTCACTCATTCACAATTTGACAAACACTTGATAATGCCTAGAATTTCACTGCCTGACATGGCAGTTGTGGGATGCGCTAGATCCCAAATTAATACAACCACTAGCATAAATGTTTTTACGCAACGTGGCTGATGCAACATGTCAGAACATTTTGTTCAAAATGTTGATAAACTATCATGATATTTCTTCACATTTTAAGTGCAGCAATGCGCACATGGTAGTACGCTATAAAGGCACATTTTAAGTGCAGCAATGCGCACATGGTAGTACGCTATAAAGGCACATTTTAAGTGCAGCAATGCGCACATGGTAGTACGCTATAAAGGCACATTTTAAGTGCAGCAATGCGCACATGGTAGTACGCTATAAAGGCACATTTTCCATTAGCGGAAAACACCATTATCAAAAGTGCTCGCACATGTACTTATCCATGTAATGGTGCATTTTTATGATGAAAATGATCTTCCCCTAACTTAAAACTCACGCGCTGCTTATGTATTCCAGTTAGGTTATACACCCCTTTTAAAGCGGATTAATGTGATTAATTTTATGAAGTTATTTGGCCACTAGTTAATTAGAAAAAGTCGCGAAAAAAGACGTTGTTTCCGATGCTGGGCATCATTCACAAATTCTAATATAGAATTCACAAGTGATAGGCTAATATTTTCACCCATCAGACTATTCTTGATTTAATCTTGTCTTTACATATACTAAATAATATATGTGTGAAATGTGCTTTGATTTAGAATGGACCATTATCATGCACCTGTATCAAAACAGGGTCACTGAGAAAAAATAAATGTAATCTATGTACTTAAATCTGGCTTTTCACCGTGGTTTATTTTCATGCCAGCCAGCTAGTCTACACTCCTGTTGTAAATATAAGCAATGTGCTTAATATTAGGAAAGTTGAGAAATAAATATCGTAGGTCTAGCCTATAGAAAGCTGATTCTCTTATTTTTAGTAGAGGCCATCACTCTGTTTTCTCTTGCAAATGCATAGCCTATGGAAATGTTGCTCAACATGAACACATGGGCTCTCATAAAGTGTTTGATTAGAGGGAAAAAGAGATATCTCACACCACTACGGTGGGTCTACGGGTGGTCAGATCCGCTCCCACCCACATGACTTTAGTTAGCCGAGAGGAGATATCCACTTCCCCTTAATATTTGATAGTTTCCTTCAAAGGTGTCCAGCTGCCTTTACTGATCTCTGCTCTCTGCTGCTGTGTCTGGGCCGGGCTTGGCGCTAGTCGTTCAGACTTCTCGCCTGTATCCTGCATGGGGATAGTGTTACCCTTCTCCTCTACCTCTTCTTCTCTCCTCTCTCCTTCCTCTGCTTGCGTTATCGCTTCTATCTCCCATGGCCTTCATCGATCATCACAGAACGCACAGTTAAGCTCAACAGAGGAACGGTCACCCCCCCACCATGCCCCTCGGTTAGCGGGTATCTACCAAGAGAGAGACCCATGGCTGGGTCAGACATAGGGAGAATTCACAGAATGGGTGGATGGAGGGAACCAAGGAATGAAGGGGGGAGAAGGGCTTGTCGGGCACAGCGACGGCTGGTCAGATCGTATTCCCGGCATCCAAGCGTTCTTGATTCCCCACGAGGAGTCGAGTCCAACTGGCATTAACATACAGTATGAAGGCATTCTGGCTTCTCCCACCGTATGCAAAGAAAACCAACAGAAAACCAACAGGGGGAAAAAAATATATATATAACTAGTGTCCAATTACTGACGAGCAAATGGACGGAGGCTTTTTTGTAGAAGTGGATGAAATCTAGGAGACTTCAAAGACAAGGGAGGGTATAAAGTTCCCAAACACTTCATGAATATTGCAGTATTCCAAAGTCACTCCTCCTGATCTGAAAGATAGAACTTCTGAGGATCGGGGCCCCCTTCCTTACTTACAGTAGCAGAGTGGATGGCTAGTCCATGAACTATTTAAATACACACCGAGATGTGAGGAGGCAGTGGCCAGCATGCTAATGAAAACCAGACTGGATCCATAGAGACGCCCTCTGTTACTGATTACCCACTCCTATCCTCTCCAGCGCTGCTCTCAGGGAGTCAGGATTGAGATGGAGTCAGAAATACATTGATATTCTGGACTCTCTTTTTATCAGGTCTAAAAACTATTTTCTGGACTGTTTTCTACTCTTTTCTACTCTAAACCACCACGCTCCCACACAGAACAGCCCAGCAGCTGAACAGAGAAACAACAGGCCACCTCAAGATTTAAAGAGACAGGAAGCTGAATTAGCTGAGAGCAGGGTGCCCATGTTAATATGCATGTTACATGTCAACCATACATTCATTTGATAAGTATTTGATTGCTTATGTTTTTCCTGTGCATCCTGGTTCATCCTTAGCGTGGTGGTTCAGCTGTTTGTAACAGAAGTGTCCCAGAGTCTGAAAGTCAAGACAAGTTTCACAGGGACTAAAACTCACTCTAGAAGTTGGCCAATACCACAGTGTCATCAACCCCCCTTCATGTTCAGTGAGAGTCCTCTACCCATCCACTCACTCTTGGCTGTCTTATCTCAGGCACTGTGCTAATGAGAAACAAGCCATATTTGTAACACTGTGAGGCCCTGTGGAAGGATCTGGTTCAAGGCTGAAGGAGCCACTCCCAGGGCGTGATGCCAGTTTTTAGTGTGAGGGACGGGTCACAGTACTTCACTCTGTCAGTTAGAGATTCAATGTGTTTGTTTTTTTTGTGTTGTTTGATAGAGGTTGGCAGGGTGTGATGGGTGGGCTGTGGCGGGCTGGGGATGTTAGTGAGGAGTAGGATGTCTTAGTGACTGGTGACACTCTCACCGACACCCTATATGGGCATGGTGGGTCACAGGGGTAAGTCAAGTCTGGAGAAATCCAAGGCCAAGGCCACCAGATGGTAAATATAGAGATAATATATTTGTGGGACCAGGACTAAAAGCTTCTACCAAATTGTCCCATATATTCAAAGCAACAATTGTATTGAGTTGTTCTGTGAGAGAGCAACATATTTAATGACTTATGCTATGCAGCTGGCAGTAATGAACCAGCCTACTCCTCTTGTCTTCATATATACATAAATAATATGACTCATAGAAAAACTGAACTGCAGTTGACAAATCCAGTGTTATTCCTAAGTGTTGTTGTCCTATGTGATTTAAAGCCCTGTCTTAACTCTACAGCTCTGCAGCTTCAGTCTCCAGACCTCTAGTATGTGAGAATGTGTCACATCAGGCCCGTGGTACCCACAGGGAGAGAGGACTAAGTGATTGTGAGGACTGGCAAAGGGCCCGGTTAAAAGACTAAAGACTTTTCAGAGGAGCTCACTGATTTGCACTGCACTGCTCGCACTCTTCTCTTCAGATCAGCGCTCAGGCGCCCCCGGCAGAGTCAGTCGCCTCGGCAGAGTCAGTCGCCCCCAGCAGAGTCAGTCGCCCCGGCAGAGTCAGTCGCCCCCAGCAGAGTCAGTCGCCCCAAGAAGAGTCAGTCGCCCCCAGCAGAGTCAGTCGCCCCCAGCAGAGTCAGTCGCCCCCAGCAGAGTCAGTCACCCCCAGTTGAGTCAATCGCCCCCAGCGGAGTCAGTCGCCCCTAGCAGAGTCAGTCGCCCCCAGCAGAGTCAGTCACCCCCAGTTGAGTCAATCGCCCCCAGCAGAGTCAGTCGCCCCCAGCAGAGTCAGTCGCCCCAAGAAGAGTCAGTCGCCCCCAGCAGAGTCAGTCGCCCCCAGCAGAGTCAGTCGCCCCAGCAGAGTCAGTCGCCCCCAGTTGAGTCAATCGCCCCCAGCAGAGTCAGTCGCCCCTAGCAGAGTCAGTCGCCCCCATCAGAGTCAGTCGCCCCCAGCAGAGTCAGTCGCCCCGGCAGAGTCAGTCGCCCCCAGCAGAGCCAGTCGCCCCAAGAAGAGTCAGTCGCCCCCAGCAGAGTCAGTCGCCCCAGCAGAGTCGCCCCAGCAGAGTCAGTCGCCCCCAGCAGAGTCAGTCACTCCCAGTTGAGTCAATCGCCCCCAGCAGAGTCAGTCGCCCCAGAGTCATCAGAGAGTCAGTCGCCCCCCCCAGAGTCAGTCGCCCCCAGCAGAGTCAGTCGCCCCCAGCAGAGTCAGTCGCCCCCAGTAGAGTCAGTCGCCCCAGGGTCAGTAGAGTCAGTCGCCCCCAGCAGAGTCAGTCGCAGCAGAGTCAGCAGAGTCAGTCGCCCCCAGCAGAGTCAGTCGCCCCAGCAGAGTCAGTCGCCCCAGCAGAGTCAATCGCCCCCAGCAGAGTCAGTAGCAGTCGCCCCCAGCAGAGTCAGTCGCCCCAGCAGAGTCAGTCGCCCCAGCAGAGTCAGTCGCCCCAGCAGAGTCAGTCGCCCCCAGCAGAGTCAGTCGCCCCCAGCAGGGTCAGTCGCCCCCAGCAGAGTCAGTCGCCCCAGCAGGGTCAGTCGCCCCCAGCAGGGTCAGTCGCCCCAGCAGAGTCAGTCGCCCCAGCAGAGTCAATCGCCCCCAGCATAGTAAGTCGCCCCCAGCAGAGTCAGTCTCCCCCAGCAGAGTCAGTAAGCTGTTTGTTTTCAGTGTCTCTCTCGCTTTCATTCTCTCCCTCTCTCTCTCTCTCTCTCTCTCTCTCTCTCTCTCTCTCTCTCTCTCTCTCTCTCTCTCTCTCTCTCTCTCTCTCTCTTCTCTCTTTCTCTTTCTCTCTCTGTATCCCTCTCTGTATTTGCTCACCTCTCGCTCTCTCGCTCTCTCACTTTCTCTTTTTATTTCTCTCTCTCTCTCTCTCTCTCTCTCTGACTTTCTCTCTCTCTGACTCTTTCTGTATCTATTCCTCTGAAGCAGTGTTCAGTCTTGCACTGCGACGTGGTGCTACAGGAACCCGTTTAGAGTTCCCATTCTCACCATTGTTCCAGCCTGTTCTACTCAGAGGCAACTGTTATCCTTCTAACCAAGCTCTCTGCCAGGGGACAAATAAAGATTTGTTGATAGTTTTCCCGCCTCTGTTTAAAATTGCACCCGGGAGGTTTGCATGCTTAACTTGTGGAATGTGGAATAAATTAAAAACAACAATATTGCTGACATGGTAAGATAGACAGGGAGAGAGGGAGAACATGTGTGTGAGGGATGGGAGCGGGTCGTGTGTGATGATGGGGAGAGGGACGGGGAGAGAGGGAGAACATGTGTGTGAGGGATGGGAGCCGGGTCGTGTGCGATGATGGGGAGAGGGACGGGGAGAGAGGGAGAACATGTGTGTGAGGGATGGGAGCGGGGTCGTGTGCGATGATGGGGAGAGGGACGGGGAGAGAGGGAGAACATGTGTGTGAGGGATGGGAGCGGGGTCGTGTGCGATGATGGGGAGAGGGACGGGGAGAGAGGGAGAACATGTGTGTGAGGGATGGGAGCGGGGTCGTGTGCGATGATGGGGAGAGAGGGAGAACATGTGTGTGAGGGATGGGAGCGGGTCGTGTGCGATGATGGGGAGAAAGGGAGAACATGTGTGTGAGGGATGGGAGCGGGGTCGTGTGCGATGATGGGGAGAGAGGGAGAACATGTGTGTGAGGGATGGGAGCGGGATCGTGTGCGATGATGGGGAGAGAGGGAGAACATGTGTGTGAGGGATGGGAGCGGGGTCGTGTGCGATGATGGGGAGAGGGACGGGGAGAGAGGGAGAACATGTGTGTGAGGGATGGGAGCGGGGTCGTGTGCGATGATGGGGAGAGGGTCAGGGGGAAGCAGCTTCCTCCTCTCTAATTCTGTTATCTCACGGTTCCCTCTCTCTGTCTTTCCTGTCGCTCTCTCTCCTTCTATCTGTCATTCCCTTTGTCTTTCATCTCCTCCCTCTTTTGGAGCTCTGATGTAGGAGTACGTAACAGCTTTGCTAAATGGGTTCCCCTCCTAGCCTCCTCGCCTCACTTAGATAAAGATTGCATTTCAATATTTCAGGAGAGACATTTTCATTCATCGTCCTTGCTAAGAGGTAACGATTAGATGTATATTGCTCCGGTTCATATAAATCAACTTGTTTTGGGTGCACTCCAAGTACCCCCCCCCCCCTTCCTTAGGCACATTCTCACTCCTCAGCCAGCAGTGTGTTCAAGAGATATTGCATTGACCATTGACTGTTGGCTTTAGGTGCAGTTAATTTAGGGTGTTGTGAATGTCCAACTTTGAAGGGCAATTGATCGTTACAATCAAATGTTTCAGTCTTATACATGATAGTAATTATAGCAATTGATAAGGAACATTGGAGGCTATTTACAAAAAGAGAAAGGCTGGGCCAGTTGCCCCATTGAATATCATAAAGTATGTCACTCAGTCCATCACAACATCCACTTCCTACCTGTCTGCTGACATGGTTTTACAGCCCTATACTTCACAACTGAAGCTCTCTGTCTCTCCACCTGCCAATATCCAGCATCGCTGTGGCCTAATGGACACACAGTAAAGACTGAGCCCATTAGATCCCATTATAGAGCCATGGGAGAGAGGAGAAGGGGATGACTAGCCAGAAGCATCCTCACCATGGTCCTGTGATCTTTCAGGTTTACTACCAAACATTTCAGAAAGTTTACTAATCCTGTCATGAACATAATGACATGGTGAAACAGGTGGTAGTGATTTGTAGGGGAGAATCTGGGTATCACAGTGAGATGTGTCTGCCTCCCCTTGTGAAATATGAGCCAAAGTGTCTGTATGAGGTTCATGGAATTGTAGAGACCACAGTATGGACGGAAGTAGACCTTCTGAATAGAAGAGACTGATAGGAGGTAGATAGATGTATAGTGACACACGCACACACACGCACACACACACACACACACACACACACACACACACACACACACACACACACACACACACACACACACACACACACACACACACACACACACACACACACACACACACACACACACACACACACACACACACACACACACACACACACACACACACACACACACACACACACACACACAGTTCAGTCAGTTGAAGGGGAAACTGTACCCAGAACAGACCTCTCCTCTGCCCTCTCTAGCTGAGACTCTAGCTGTTCCTTGACCCTTGCCAGGATAAGCTGCTTTTGGATAATCAATGGATACCAGTTAAATGTAATTGCCATGTCACAATGTCAGGGACACCATTGATTCACCGTTATAGTTGTTGTGTGGACTGTTCCATTGTGATTGTCCTGGTAAGAGGATTATGGGGACCAGATGTCCTTGTTTAGTCCTGTTACAGTCTGGCTAAGGCCAGACAGGCCACTTTAGTCATTTAACGTACTTCTGCTATTGCCAAATCCCAAATCGACCTCTAGCCTTTACCCGGTAAGAACTTTCAGTAGCTCTGAAAGGAGTGGGTAGGTGTTATCCATATGGCACAATAGGATAGCCACAGCTAGGCTAGGTGTCAGTTTGGCTATAATGCCTAAACATATGCAACCTGCATCTAAACAAGTGTATAAGGGTAAGAGGCTAGGGGTCAATTTAGGGTCTAGGGGTCAATTTTGGTACTAGGGGCATTGGACTGTATGGGTGCATGTTTCCTGAAAAATGGAGGTGGCTTAGATCACTGGAGATGTATGTTAGGGTCTATTAACATTGTGAGAGACCCTGGTGCTAAAGCTACAGGCCCAGATGATTACAACTGTTAGGAAACCCATATAGCAGCGAGCGAGAACACGTGTTACAGCAACATTACGTTATCATGTGAGGTTAGAAACATGGCCCCATAATCAGGAGACAGTGCTGCACTAACCTACCGCGTCGCTGTTTGCAGAGCAGTTCACTATAACCTTCATGTAAATAATTGACCTGCTATTGTGAATTATTCATCAAAGTGCCTGTAAAACTAAGGTAGCAGCTCTCCATAGAGCAATATATTATTTTGCTTTTATGTTCTTTACAGTAGTGACTACATGTATTTATTGTAAATGCTATTAAGGCATTGATTTACAGTATATTGTTTATTCGTGGCAGGCTTAATGCATATTGCATGTTTGTTCATGGACATGTATGGCCATGTCCATAGTCATAAAGCACATTTCTGTTGCCAGTATGTCTACAGATATGTAAATACATACAGTTCACAAAGACATTAGAAAATAAAGGTAGCCACACATACAGGACGGAATATGGTAGCAAATGACTTTGCAATGTGGTAACAACTTTTATGTTTGGATCTATAAAAAAAGGACATAACATGAATGAACTGTATAAACCGGTAACAGGTCAGTAGAGTGGGTTTCAGTTCAGCTTCTCAGGATGAATAGAGTTGTACTGTAGTGATTGTCATCTTACTGTAACGTTCCTGTACTACAGTAGGTTGGATGTTTCCGTGCAGTAGTGAGAGCTGGACCTCAGGGCTCTATGCAACCTGTGTCCTGTGGGGAGAGGAGCAGCGCCAGAGAGAGAGGTTAAGATTGATTTGCACCTCTTTATAAAGCTGCCGTGTAGGCCTCTGCAGGGCAGAGAGAGATGGGGGGGGGGGGGGGGCTGTGATAGTGATGAAGAACCAGATAGTGCAAAGGCCATGCGGGATATGAACCAATCTGCTTCCTCTTTAAACCCCAAACCTCAAGCTGTCAAGCTTTTAACATTCATCATAAAGCCCCTACCTGCCTCTCTCCCCTACTTGCCCTCTCTCTCTCTCTCTCTCTCTCTCTCTGCTACTCTCTCTCTCTGCTACTCTCTCTCTCTCTCTCTCTGCTACTCTCTCTCTCTCTCTCTCTCTCTCTCTCTCTCTCTACTCTCTCTCTCTCTCTCTCTCTCTCTCTCTGCTCTCTCTCTCTCTCTCTCTCTGCTACTCTCTCTCTCTCTCTCTCTCTGCTACTCTCTCTCTCTCTCTGCTACTCTCTCTCTCTCTGCTACTCTCTCTCTCTCTCTGCTACTCTCTCTCTCTGCTACTCTTCCAGGCTTTTGTCACTGTCACCATCTCTCTTCGCCTTGACTTATGTCCCCCCAGGCGTCCCAGAGATTCCATTACCTCTGCGTGCATTGTGGGAATGTTAGGTTCTCCCTTTGCGGAGTGCACGCTGCCGTCACCACGCCGTCTCGGATTGATGGGCTGAGGTCTGACAGTGACCTGGCTGACTTTCACTCTTAGCAGGGACTCAGAGAGACAGATTTACATGGAAGATAAATAAAGGGCTGCTGTGGTATGGGCTAGCCGGCGTTAGCAAGGCTAGTAGACACCACATCAATTCATATTTTATTTTATCTGGGTACACAGAGAGGAATGGCTTATCCTGAGGGTTGCAGCTAGGAGAAAAAAAGATGGGGTGTTGTGGAGGTCTGGTTTAGCTTGTCATGCTGTGATTAATAATATGCTGGAAAATGAGAATAAAATAGCGTTTTGTTTGTATATATTTCTTTCAATTACCCAGCAAGCTTACCATTTCCGAGAAATTCTTTACACACACCCTCGTGCACTTACTTCCAGACTCCAGTTGTCTATGAGAACTCCTTGCTTTAGCCCTGTAATCAGGGCCTTGCCTCTGTCTGTATTTGTGTTAGTATTGGACCTGACAGCCTCTCCACTGCGGAGGGGCCTTGAACCAAGAGGCTGCAAGACTCCCTCCTTGGCCTTCACCTTGCCCCGTCCTCACCCACCTCTTCGTTCCCCTCCTCGGCTCGCTCTTCAGCCCACCTCCTCACCCCCCTCCTCAGCCGCCTCCTCTGCCCACCTCCTCACCAACCTCCTCGGCCCCCTCCTCACCCATCTCCTCAGCCCCCTCCTCTGCCCACCTCCTCGGCCCACCTCCTCGGCCCTCTCCTCGGCCCCCTCCTCGGCCCACCTCCTCTGCCCACCTCCTCGGCCCCCTCCCCACCCCCTCCTTGTCCCACCTCCTCACCCCTCTCCTCATACCACCTCCTCGGCCCCCTCCTCGATCCACCTCCTCACCCCCTCCTCGGTCCACCTCCTCACCCCCTCCTTGGCCCACCTCCTCGGCCCACCTCCTCACACCCCTCCTCGGTCCACCTCCTCGGCCCCCTCCGCGGCCCACCTCCTCGGCCCCCTCCTCGGGCCCACCTCCTCGGCCCACCTCCTCACCCCCTCCTCGGTCCACCTCCTAGGTCCTCCTCCTCGGCCCCCTCCTCAGGCCCACCTTCCTCTGCCCACTTACTCGTACCACCTCCTCGGCCCCCTCCTCGATCCACCTCCTCACCCCCTCCTCGGTCCACCTCCTCACCCCCTCCTCGGCCCACCTCCTCGGCCCACCTCCTCACACCCCTCCTCGGTACACCTCCTCGGCCCCCTCCGCGGCCCACCTCCTCGGCCCCCTCCTCGGGCCCACCTCCTCGGCCCACCTCCTCACCCCCTCCTCGGTCCACCTCCTAGGTCCTCCTCCTCGGCCCCCTCCTCAGGCCCACCTTCCTCTGCCCACTTACTCGGCCCCCTCCTCGGTCCACCTCCTCGGTCCACATCCTCTGCCCCCTCCTCGGGCCCACCTCCTCTGCCCACCTACTCGGCCCCCTCCTCGGGCCCACCTCCTCGGCCCACCTCCTCGGCCCCCTCCTCAGTCCACCTCCTCGGTCCACCTCCTCACCCCCCTCCTAGTCCATCTTTAACACAGCCCACTAATCACAGCATAGGAAACCCGACCAACCAAAAACAAACATTCACTGCAGTAAAGACTGTGAGAAGAGGGTCGGCCCTTAACGGCATGGGTCACTTGGGCTTTTTTTTTTTTTACAGCCGGGCCTTTATGGAGTCGGATGCCAGAGATGGACAAATAGCAGGACATTAGCTGTCAGCAAGCCGGGTAGGAGCCAGCGGCTGACGGCCCGTTAATAGTCTGTTTGTTAGTGGGGAGGAAGAGGCTCGTAAAAGTGGAGACTCTTATCTGTCGAGAACCCTGTGTGTGTGTTTGTGTCACAGACGCAAAGCCGAGCAGGCTGTAGACTGCTCAACCCAGCGGCTGCAGTTCATTAGATCAACATATGGCTTCTATTCGTACTCTTGGTCCTCTAGCTGGACAGATCTACAATCAGGTATTTTACTATCCCACTAATGGTTAAAGTTGGGATTGTGCTAGTCTAATCTGATCGTAGAGCTGCGTGTTAAAGGCCACTACTACCTTGCGCACTGAACAACCAGCCATGCGCCAAGCCTTCCCACCGGAGGCATCCATTTCATGTGTGTCTAAAATACTGAACAGATGATTTGTCAACACACTAAATACATCTTCAGAGAGGGAAGTTGGGTGAAATGTGTGGGTGGGATTTTTCTGAAAGCATAATCAGTTCATCCAGCCATGTTTTATGTCCTGACAGCGACGGCGGTCTCTTTCCGCCTGAGGAGCGCCTTTGGCCACGTTCTCCTGGTCCCTGTGCACACACCTTTAACGACTTCTGAAATGTCACTGAATGTCAGGCGGAAGGATAAAACCAGTGTGTGTGTGTGTGTGTGTGTGTGTGTGTGTGTGTGTGTGTGTGTGTGTGTGTGTGTGTGTGTGTGTGTGTGTGTGTGTGTGTGTGTGTGTGTGTGTGTGTGTGTGTGTGTGTGTGTGTGTGTGTGTGTGTGTAAGCTGCAAGGACCTGCTTGCTAGTGAACTTTGGTGGGGTTTTAGTGCAGTATTGAGGTGATACTGCTGTGCAGGGTATCTCTGTTCAGGTGTGGCCCAGATTTCACCAGGCATGCTTGTTGGCTCGGGACATGATTGAATGAACATGCTACTAAGGAGCAGACTGAGGGAAGTGCCTTATCAGTTGTATAACAGTGAGTGAATACTGCTTTCGTCTTAGCTACACAGAGGTAGTTATTGTAGGCACTTGTTTTTTCTTCTTGTAAAGGGCGTAAAATGACCTGCTACACATTTACATTACATTTAAGTCATTTAGCAGACGCTCTTATCCAGAGCGACTTACAAATTGGTGCATTCACCTTATGACATCCAGTGGAACAGTCACTTTACAATAGTGCATCTAAATCTTAAGGGGGGGGGTGAGAGGGATTACTTATTCTATCCTAGGTATTCCTTAAAGAGGTGGGGTTTCAGGTGTCTCCGGAAGGTGGTGATTGACTCCGCTGTCCTGGCGTCGTGAGGGAGTTTGTTCCACCATTGGGGGGCCAGCGCAGCGAACAGTTTTGACTGGGCTGAGCGGGAGCTGTACTTCCTCAGTGGTAGGGAGGCGAGCAGGCCAGAGGTGGATGAACGCAGTGCCCTTGTTTGGGTGTAGGGCCTGATCAGAGCCTGGAGGTACTGAGGTGCCGTTCCCCTCACAGCTCCGTAGGCAAGCACCATGGTCTTGTAGCGGATGCGAGCTTCAACTGGAAGCCAGTGGAGAGAACGGAGGAGTGGGGTGACGTGAGAGAACTTGGGAAGGTTGAACACCAGACGGGCTGCGGCGTTCTGGATGAGTTGAAGGGGTTTAATGGCACAGGCAGGGAGCCCAGCCAACAGCGAGTTGCAGTAATCCAGACGGGAGATGACAAGTGCCTGGATTAGGACCTGCGCCGCTTCCTGTGTGAGGCAGGGTCGTACTCTGCGGATGTTGTAGAGCATGAACCTACAGGAACGGGCCACCGCCTTGATGTTGGTTGAGAACGACAGGGTGTTGTCCAGGATCACGCCAAGGTTCTTGGCGCTCTGGGAGGAGGACACAATGGAGTTGTCAACCGTGATGGCGAGATCATGGAACGGGCAGTCCTTCCCCGGGAGGAAGAGCAGCTCCGTCTTGCCGAGGTTCAGCTTGAGGTGGTGATCCGTCATCCACACTGATATGTCTGCCAGACATGCAGAGATGCGATTCGCCACTTGGTCGTCAGAAGGGGGAAAGGAGAAGATTAATTGTGTGTCATCTGCATAGCAATGATAGGAGAGACCATGTGAGGTTATGACAGAGCCAAGTGACTTGGTGTATAGCGAGAATAGGAGAGGGCCAAGAACAGAGCCCTGGGGGACACCAGTGGTGAGAGCGCGTGGTGAGGAGACATATTCTCGCCACGCCACCTGGTAGGAGCGTCCTGTCAGGTAGGACGCAATCCAAGCGTGGGCCGCGCCGGAGATGCCCAACTCGGAGAGGGTGGAGAGGAGGATCTGATGGTTCACAGTATCGAAGGCAGCCGATAGATCTAGAAGGATGAGAGCAGAGGAGAGAGAGTTAGCTTTAGCAGTGCGGAGCGCCTCCGTGATACAGAGGAGAGCAGTCTCAGTTGAATGACTAGTCTTGAAACCTGACTGATTTGGATCAAGAAGGTCATTCAGAGAGAGATAGCGGGAGAGCTGGCCAAGGACGGCACGTTCAAGAGTTTTGGAGAGAAAAGAAAGAAGGGATACTGGTCTGTAATTGTTGACATCGGAGGGATCGAGTGTAGGTTTTTTCAGAAGGGGTGCGACTCTCGCTCTCTTGAAGACGGAAGGGACGTAGCCAGCGGTCAGGGATGAGTTGATGAGCGAGGTGAGGTAAGGGAGAAGGTCTCCGGAAATGGTCTGGAGAAGAGAGGAGGGGATAGGGTCAAGCGGGCAGGTTGTTGGGCGGCCGGCCGTCACAAGACGCGAGATTTCATCTGGAGAGAGAGGGGAGAAAGAGGTCAGAGCACAGGGTAGGGCAGTGTGAGCAGAACCAGCGGTGTCGTTTGACTTAGCAAACGAGGATCGGATGTCGTCGACCTTCTTTTCAAAATGGTTGATGAAGTCATCTGCAGAGAGGGAGGAGGGGGGAGGGGGAGGAGGATTCAGGAGGGAGGAGAAGGTGGCAAAGAGCTTCCTAGGGTTAGAGGCAGATGCTTGGAATTTAGCGTGGTAGAAAGTGGCTTTAGCAGCAGAGACAGAGGAGGAAAATGTAGAGAGGAGGGAGTGAAAGGATGCCAGGTCCGCAGGGAGGCGAGTTTTCCTCCATTTCCGCTCGGCTGCCCGGAGCCCTGTTCTGTGAGCTCGCAATGAGTCATCGAGCCACGGAGCGGGAGGGGAGGACCGAGCCGGCCTGGAGGATAGGGGACATAGAGAGTCAAAGGATGCAGAGAGGGAGGAGAGGAGGGTTGAGGAGGCAGAATCAGGAGATAGGTTGGAGAAGGTTTGAGCGGAGGGAAGAGATGATAGGATGGAAGAGGAGAGAGTAGCGGGGGAGAGAGAGCGAAGGTTGGGACGGCGCGATACCATCCGAGTAGGGGCAGTGTGGGAGGTGTTGGATGAGAGCGAGAGGGAAAAGGATACAAGGTAGTGGTCGGAGACATGGAGGGGAGTTGCAATGAGGTTAGTGGAAGAACAGCATCTAGTAAAGATGAGGTCGAGCGTATTGCCTGCCTTGTGAGTAGGGGGGGAAGGTGAGAGGGTGAGGTCAAAAGAGGAGAGGAGTGGAAAGAAGGAGGCAGAGAGGAAAGAGTCAAAGGTAGACGTGGGGAGGTTAAAGTCGCCCAGAACTGTGAGAGGTGAGCCGTCCTCAGGAAAGGAGCTTATCAAGGCATCAAGCTCATTGATGAACTCTCCGAGGGAACCTGGAGGGCGATAAATGATAAGGATGTTAAGCTTGAAAGGGCTGGTAACTGTGACAGCATGGAATTCAAAGGAGGCGATAGACAGATGGGTAAGGGGAGAAAGAGAGAATGACCACTTGGGAGAGATGAGGATCCCGGTGCCACCACCCCGCTGACCAGAAGCTCTCGGGGTGTGCGAGAACACGTGGGCGGACGAAGAGAGAGCAGTAGGAGTAGCAGTGTTGTCTGTGGTGATCCATGTTTCCGTCAGTGCCAAGAAGTACTGAGATGTTCTAATCATATCAGCTTAAAGCTGCAATATGTAACTTTTTGGGGCCAGCCAACCAAATTCACATAAAAATGTGAATTATAGATATGCATTCTCATCGGTAGGTGTTCTATGGGCACTATTTCTATGCTTATCGTTCTTAAGTTAGATTTTTGAGTCTTTTACTTTCAGTCTTGTACACCAGCTTCAAACAGCTGAAAATACAATATTTTTGCTTATGGAAAATATATTTCACAGCAGTTTGATGGTACAATGATTCTCTACACTATACTTGCTTGTTTGTCACATAAACAGAAATTAGGAAAACTATTCGAATTTTAGACACCAGGGAATAGCAGAGCTACATAGTGCACCTTTAACCAACCAGGCACCCCTCACTATCTCTTACAATCTTCTCTGTGTCTCTGTAGCTGTGATCTCGCCAGCGCGCTGTGTATGATCTTGTGTGAGCTCTCCCTGTCTGTACTGTGAGCCCTGCAGCTGTGTGATCTCAGGCTGTGTGCAAACACAGCGGGGTCTCTGTTAAGCCCAGCAGCGTGAGCCTGTATCAATTACGCTGCCGCAGCGATACGGTCACGGCCGGCAGTCGCTCCACTCCGCAAAGACAAAGAACCAGCGTCAGTGTCCGCTCAGAGCCCACTCTCTCTCAGCTCTATGACCAAAGGAGTGGCCTGAAGACTTGCTAACCTTCAGCCCAGTGATCAATGCACTTAAACTACAGTAGGGGGGATGCGATGGGGGAGAGGGGGTATCGCTCTGGATAAGAGCGTCTGCTAAATGACTTAAATGTTAAAATGTAAATGTTAAAATGTATAGAGAAAGAGAGGAAAGGATAAAGTGAGGTCGAGAGGGAGGGTGATTCGGGGTTAAATGAAATAGAGAAGGGGGATGGAGAAAAAGAGAGGAAGAGAGAGATAGAAGGTAGAGGCGAAGATGTAGGAAGAGAGGGGGGAGGAAGAAAGAGAGGAAGAGAGAGATAGAAGGTAGAGGCGAAGATGTAGGAAGAGAGGGGGAGGAAGAAAGAGAGGAAGAGAGAGATAGATGGTAGAGGCGAAGATGTAGGAAGAGAGGGGGAGGAAGAAAGAGAGGAAGAGAGAGATAGAAGGTAGAGGCGAAGATGTAGGAAGAGAGGGGGGAGGAAGAAAGAGAGGAAGAGAGAGATAGAAGGTAGAGGCGAAGATGTAGGAAGAGAGGGGGGAGGAAGAAAGAGAGGAAGAGGCAAATAAAAAGAAACAGAGGAAGAGAGAAAAGCAGTAGCTTCAAAGAGGAAGGTCATGACCTGTGGCCCCTTTCACCCCATACAGTTGGCAGTAAAACTGAGAGGCCCAGTTCTCCTCAGAGAGACATAGATCTGTGTCTCAGACCAGAGCCTGGTGCTATAGATGTCCTTTAAGCCATGCAGCTCTCTCTCTACTATCCAACTCAATCCAATACCTCTGTTCCTGGCTCTTTACTCAATACTACACCACTGGGCAAACTAACACCATTGAATCTTAAGAATGGATGTGTGTGTTTGAGAGAGATTTCTTAGGCAAGCACTGTCATGCATAATATGTATGTTATTACCTTGGTGAGCTCATGTTTAGAGGCAGGGACTGGCTTATCAACCAGGCAGACTGGGGGTTTAGGGTATGTTAATGAGAGGGGTAAATGGCAGGGTTTGAAGCACTACTTCCTATTGCAATTTCACACTTGTCAGCTCCCGTGAGGAAACTTCACCTTTACTGGGGCGAGCAGAACAGAGCAGAAGAGAGCAGACCACTCGATGAAGAACCCACACAGACAGTATGTCTAGATGGTGTAGGTGAAGTTTATAGTTTTCTCTCAGGTGTTTCCATGTAATTGCAGTGGATTCTGAGGCCCATTATTAAAAAGGTCAACATTTTACTGGCCAAGTATGTTTCTCTTGACGTTGGAAAACACAAGGATAATGTATTGTGAGGCAGGCTATATGGCTTGGTGCATGGACAGGCATGTCAGATCTGTTATTCCTATCAACTGGTGTAGGTCTTGGTAAGGTCAGAAAAAGGTCCATTATTCTAGTTGCCATTGTAAACATGGCAGATTAGTAGTTTATCTCTACAGTGACCTTCAGTAGTCATCTGTTGTCAATCTCATCATGTAAAATAGCTTGAGATTTTAATAGTATATGTCTAGTACATGATGAGGCTGTAAAGTCACGGTCAGGTGTTGTTAGGATTGGAAGTATTCGTCTCTAAATCACCCCTCAATATGTGGGTGAGTGTTTGTGCGTGTGTGTGTGTGTGTGTTCCTGTGTGTCTGTCAGTCAGTTCTTTTACACAGTATGTGTCGTTAGTGAGCGGTCACCGTCAGGGTCGTAAAGAGGGCGCTGTGTACATATTACCCCTCCATGACAGGCTGGGGCGGGAGGGGAGGGAGGAGAGGGAGGAGAGGGTACAGCTTGCCCTGCGTATAGATCATCCTCGGCCTACACACTACACACACACTGTTCCCCCTTCGCCCGGTGTCTTCGCACAGACGCAGCATTGTGATGGGTGTATTATAATTAGTGTCTGAGGTGGAGAGGTGAGGAATACAGACGCCTCCTTGTGACATTCATTACACACAGCCCTATAACATATGCTCATTATGGTCGTGATTGAATTCATTAGGCTGTGATGTGGACAACTTGTGATTAATAATTTATGTGTGTGTGTGAGTCTAATGCACCCATGTATTATGTGTGTGTGTGTGAGCTTGTGTGAGAGGGCAACTCCCTCCCGTCCTGACACATCTTCCTTGCACATACCACACAAGCATATCAGTGTACGCGCACATGTACACAAGACAAAACCAAAAGGACACTGGGTTATTTCGAATGCATTTGTGAAGTATTTTGGGAATGTGCCAGAGCATGTTTGTGGCTTGTAGAAGGTGAGGTCTGTGAGTGCAAGTGACAAGAGTAAAATATTCAAGCATTCAACACTAGTGGGAGAAATATTTGAGAACTGATTCGACCATTAGCCCACTTCTTGATATTTTTGGATACATTCAAATATGAACATAAATACTATATTTGGCATCAGTCTGACACAATATAAAGAGGTTTGCTGAATGATATTATCTCAGTAGACTGGGGTTTATCTAATTGAGGCAGACATGTTGTTTCAATAATATGTAGCCTATTTCAAACTGAAATATAGTCTTGAGTGTAGAACACTAGTCTACTTACTCTGCTGCCTAATCATTAGTGGCACTGTAGTCCTCGCTGCTTCTATCAATGAATCACGCTCTCACTGTATTGTCTGCAGCCTAACAGGGAGGAGAGAGCATTTGTATCTGTGTTTCTGAGTGCATGCATGCCTGGGTGTGTGTGTGAGAGAGAGATGGAGAGAAGAAAACAAAGAGAGAGAGGGAAGGACAGGAGAGCCTTCTCGGAGGACCTTAAAACAAACGGACTAAAGTAGGCCTGTTTTCTGATCAGGCACAGACAGGAGAACACTTAGAGCTGCTGGAGACACTCTAAACAGCCACTGAGGAATTGCCCAGTTACTGTCTGTAGAACTGCAAGTGCTTTTGGGACTGTGGAGTGTCCCCAGCTAACAAACCCCACACTCACAGACAGACAGAGTTGCTAAATGGCATACAAGCACAAACACTAGTAGTAGACACACTCTTTGACTGATACAAATGATAGGCATGGTTAAATAAAACATGGAGGTACAGATGAACACACACACACACACACACACACACACACACACACACACACACACACACACACACACACACACACACACACACACACACACACACACACACACACACACACACACACACACACACACACACACACACACACACACACACACACACACACACACAGTAAGCCAGGTAGATAATGAATAGCTTTGTCTCAACCCACTGAGCGTCTCGACCAGGTAACTTGAAACAAGCACCAAACAGTGGTTAGAGTGTTGGACTAGTAACCGGAAGGTTGCAAGTTCAAATCCCCGAGCTGACAAGGTCATTGATAATAAGAATTTGTCCTTAACTGACTTGCCTAGTAAAATAAAGGTAAAAAATCAAATTAATAAAAAAATAAAAAATCCTTCTACTGTTTGATATTTAGTTGTGTCTGTGATCTGCATACTGTAACCAGGTTTCCCTAAGTGAAGATGAGCTCAAAGTTAGGCCCCATGATGTTGCAACACAAACACACCCAGAAAATTCACCTTAATTAGGTATTTCCCTCCCAAGTAAAGTTCATTTCAATTAGTCCCATCTGGGCCCCACTTCCAGCTCCCTGTGATTTGTCAATGCCCCAACTTGGATTTAGTGCATATGTGGCGGTCACAGCACCGTACACTGTGTGTGTGTGTGTGTGTGTGTGTGTGTGTGTGTGTGTGTGTGTGTGTGTGTGTGTGTGTGTGTGTGTGTGTGTGTGTGTGTGTGTGTGTGTGTGTGTGTGTGTGTGTGTGTGTGTGTGTGTGTGTGTGTGTGTGTGTGTGTCCTAGAGAGAAGGGACTCCTGTGCCCTTGACATTTCCTTCTTGTACTTGTGATAAATTGTGGAGGTTATTTACTTGTTCTAGAGAAGGAGAATCTTAAAGTCCTGATTCTTTCCCCCAAACACACACAAAAGATGCACAATGTTTCTGTTCCCTAACTGCTCTGCTCTGAAACATACTGTGGAAATCCACTCCCTCAGTTTGTTCCTCACATTTATTTTTATATTTCAGCCATTTTGTTTTCTCTAAATGTTGTGCCTTTCTAAAATAAAGAATAATAATTTGGGGAATATGTTAAAAGAGAGAAGAACAGGCAACGTATATGATTATTTTTGTATTCAGAACAGTCGACCATTCTGACTTTAGTCTAAATACTCTGAAGATGTTTCTCTGTGTGAAAGTGTTAGATAGCCTACAGTATGTCTTATTTTGGCCGCTGAGGGTGTTCTGAGGTGGTACTGAGGGTGTACTGAGGGTGTACTGGGGTGGTACTGGGGGTGTACTGAGGGTATACTGAGGTGGTACTGAGGGTGTACTGGGGTGGTACTGGGGGTGTACTGAGGGTATACTGAGGTGGTACTGGGGGTGTACTGAGGGTGTTCTGAGGTGGTACTGAGGGTGTACTGAGGTGGTACTGAGGGTGTACTGAGGGTGTACTGGGGTGGTACTGGGGGTGTTCTGAGGTGGTACTGAGGGTGTACTGAGGGTGTACTGGGGTGGTACTGGGGGTGTACTGAGGGTATACTGAGGTGGTACTGAGGGTGTACTGGGGTGGTACTGGGGGTGTACTGAGGGTATACTGAGGTGGTACTGGGGGTGTACTGAGGGTGTTCTGAGGTGGTACTGAGGGTGTACTGAGGTGGTACTGAGGGTGTACTGAGGGTGTACTGGGGTGGTACTGGGGGTGTACTGAGGGTGTTCTGAGGTGGTACTGAGGGTGTACTGAGGGTGTACTGGGGTGGTACTGGGGGTGTACTGAGGGTATACTGAGGTGGTACTGAGGGTGTACTGAGGGTGTACTGAAGTAGTACTGAGGGTGTACTGAGGGTGTACTGAGGTGGTACTGAGGGTGTACTGAGGTGGTATTGAGGGTGTACTGAGGGTGTACTGAGGTGGTACTGAGGGTGTACTGAGGGTGTACTGAGGTGGTGCTGAGGGTGTACTGAGGTGGTGCTGAGGGTGTACTGAGGGTGTACTGAGGTGGTACTGAGGGTGTACTGAGGGTGTACTGAGGTGGTACTGAGGGTGTACTGAGGGTGTACTGAGGTGGTGCTGAGGGTGTACTGAGGTGGTGCTGAGGGTGTACTGAGGTGGTGCTGAGGGTGTACTGAGGGTGTACTGAGGTGGTGCTGAGGGTGTACTGAGGGTGTACTGAGGTGGTGCTGAGGGTGTACTGAGGGTGTACTGAGGTGGTGCTGAGGGTGTACTGAGGGTGTACTGAGGTGGTACTGAGGGTGTACTGAGGTGGTATTGAGGGTGTACTGAGGGTGTACTGAGGTGGTGCTGAGGGTGTACTGAGGTGGTGCTGAGGGTGTACTGAGGTGGTGCTGAGGGTGTACTGAGGGTGTACTGAGGTGGTGCTGAGGGTGTACTGAGGGTGTACTGAGGTGGTGCTGAGGGTGTACTGAGGGTGTACTGAGGTGGTGCTGAGGGTGTACTGAGGGTGTACTGAGGTGGTACTGAGGGTGTACTGAGGTGGTATTGAGGGTGTACTGAGGGTGTACTGAGGTGGTACTGAGGGTGTACTGAGGTGGTGCTGAGGGTGTACTGAGGGTGTACTGAGGTGGTGCTGAGGGTGTACTGAGGGTGTACTGTGTCCGCCCGTCCGTTTTGTGACACCCCTCACATGGGCAGATCAATCTGCTGAAAGAAAACCCATCAGGTCACCTTTGGAATTCATCATTATTGGCCACGTAAAACGAAACGGCCCATGATGGGGTGTATGCTAAATTTAGATTACCTATATGCTAACGTATCTCTCTCCTAAAAAAGGTTTCATGGATTATGCTGAGAGGCCAAATCCATGTTCCTGTCCTTGTCAGGTCATTTCAAAGACCCGGACTGTTCTGTACTTGGCAGCTTGGGTGACTCTCTAGTCAATAGATTTAAGAAGAATGTGTCTCTCTACAGTATGAATTTATAATTGTGACCCTTTAAAAATCTACAAAACACATTGAAATGCAAGTCAACAAAACATGAATGAAATAAAATACACAACTGAAGTTCATTAATTGAGGGAGAGAGGGTTTCAACATTGGCATGTAGAGACTAGAAGTATCTCCCTTTGGTTCCTTCAGAAAAAAAGGAAGGAAGGAAGGATATCAAATAGAGAAGTTTAGAAGGTAAAAAAACAGGCATTGAGCAATCACCTGAGTTTGACTTTGTGGGTGTGTGTGTGTGTGTGTGTGTGTGTGTGTGTGTGTGTGTGTGTGTGTGTGTGTGTGTGTGTGTGTGTGTGTGTGTGTGTGTGTGTGTGTGTGTGTGTGTGTGTGTGTGTGTGTGTGTGTGTGTGTGTGTGTGTGTGTGTGTGTGTGTGTGTGTGTGTGTGTGTGTGTGTGCTAGAGCGTGATACAAACTGGTTTAAGAGATTTATTACGTCTTGTTTGCATATATGTATATGTGGGTGTGTGTGTTTGCTTCGCTTGCAGAGGTTTGAGATGCTTAGCGTCTCTTGTTTGCACACAAGCCCCCTGTGATTATTGTGACCTCTAGACGATGCGCACGGTGCTGCCTCTGCTCTCAAAGCAGATTCATTTGCATAGTTATCGCTGCAAAACCCTTGAGTCTTAAGTGTCACATTTGTGTTCCAGACGAGAGATCATAACGACAGATCATCTTCATTTGTGTTCAAGACGAGAGACCGTATCAGTGCATGCAGGCACAGGGTAAAAGAAAACAGCTCTACAAGTCAAACGTTTAGTACAGTACCATCAAACGTCTGTGAATGTGAGTCCTATGGTGGTGGATTTGCGTTAGTGAGGTGACTTTTCCACAACAGTCAGGAATTTCAGAGCAGTTATGCCCAATTCATGCCCCACCGCAATCAAAGTCCGG
>NC_060176.1:12790039-12890039 GCF_021184085.1 Oncorhynchus gorbuscha
AGATATGTTATGCCTTGCTACCTGTACAGATATGTTACGCCAGGCTACCTGTACAGATATGTTACGCCAGGCTACCTGTACAGATATGTTATGCCTTGCTACCTGTACAGATATGTTATGCCAGGCTACCTGTACAGATATGTTATGCCTTGCTACCTGTACAGATATGTTACGCCAGGCTACATGTACAGATATGTTACGCCAGGCTACCTGTACAGATATGTTATGCCTTGCTACCTGTACAGATATGTTACGCCAGGCTATCAGTACAGATATGTTATGCCTTGCTACCTGTACAGATATGTTACGCCAGGCTACGTGTACAGATATGTTATGCCAGGCTACCTGTACAAAGATGTTACACCAGGCTACCTGCATTAGAGAATAGACTTATCTCTTCATTTAGACAGGAGATACCAGGCTACCTGTAAAGAGAGAGACAACTCTCTTCATTTATATAGGAGAAACCAGGCTACCTGTAAATAGAGAGACAAATCTCTTCATTTATATAGGAGAAACCAGGCTACCCGTAAAGAGAGAGACATATCACTTAATTTATATTGGAGACACCAGGCTACCTGTAAATAGAGAGACAAATCACTTCATTTATATAGGAGAAACCAGGCTACCTGTAAATAGAGTGACAAATCACTTCATTTATATAGGAGAAACCAGGCTACCTGTAAAGAGAGAGACAAATCACTTCATTTATATAGGAGAAACCAGGCTACCTGTAAAGAGAGAGACAAATCACTTCATTTATATAGGAGAAACCAGGCTACCTGTAAATAGAGAGACAAATCTCTTCATTTATATAGGAGAAACCAGGCTACCTGTAAATAGAGTGACAAATCACTTCATTTATATAGGAGAAACCAGGCTACCTGTAAAGAGAGAGACAAATCACTTAATTTATATAGGAGAAACCAGGCTACCTGTAAATAGAGAGACAAATCTCTTCATTTATATAGGAGAAACCAGGCTACCCGTAAAGAGAGAGACATATCACTTAATTTATATTGGAGACACCAGGCTACCTGTAAATAGAGAGACAAATCACTTCATTTATATAGGAGAAACCAGGCTACCTGTAAATAGACAGACAAATCACTTCATTTATATAGGAGAAACCAGGCTACCTGTAAAGAGAGACAAATCACTTCATTTATATAGGAGAAACCAGGCTACCTGTAAATAGAGAGACAAATCTCTTCATTTATATAGGAGAAACCAGGCTACCTGTAAAGAGAGAGACAAATCACTTCATTTATATAGGAGAAACCAGGCTACCCGTAAAGAGAGAGACAAATCACTTAATTTATATAGGAGAAACCAGGCTACCTGTAAATAGAGAGACAAATCTCTTCATTTATATAGGAGAAACCAGGCTACCCGTAAAGAGAGAGACATATCACTTAATTTATATTGGAGACACCAGGCTACCTGTAAATAGAGAGACAAATCACTTCATTTATATAGGAGAAACCAGGCTACCTGTAAATAGAGAGACAAATCACTTCATTTATATAGGAGAAACCAGGCTACCTGTAAAGAGAGAGACAAATCACTTAATTTATATAGGAGAAATCAGGCTACCTGTAAAGAGAGAGACAAATCACTTCATTTATATAGGAGAAACCAGGCTGCCTGTAAATAGAGAGACAAATCTCTTCATTTATATAGGAGAAACCAGGCTACCCGTAAAGAGAGAGACATATCACTTAATTTATATTGGAGACAACAGGCTACCTGTAAATAGAGAGACAAATCACTTCATTTATATAGGAGAAACCAGGCTACCTGTAAAGAGAGACACATCACTTCATTTAGATAGGAGACATCAGGATATCTGTAAAGAGAGAGACACATCTCTTCATTTAGATTGGAGACACCAGGCTACCTGCATGGAGAGAGACACATCTCTTTATTTACATAGGAGATACCAGGCTACCTGTACAGATATGTTATGCCTTGCTACCTGTACAGATATGTTACGCCAGGCTACCTGTACAGATATGTTACGCCAGGCTACCTGTACAGATATGTTATGCCTTGCTACCTGTACAGATATGTTATGCCAGGCTACCTGTACAGATATGTTATGCCTTGCTACCTGTACAGATATGTTACGCCAGGCTACATGTACAGATATGTTACGCCAGGCTACCTGTACAGATATGTTATGCCTTGCTACCTGTACAGATATGTTACGCCAGGCTATCAGTACAGATATGTTATGCCTTGCTACCTGTACAGATATGTTACGCCAGGCTACGTGTACAGATATGTTATGCCAGGCTACCTGTACAAAGATGTTACACCAGGCTACCTGCATTAGAGAATAGACTTATCTCTTCATTTAGACAGGAGATACCAGGCTACCTGTAAAGAGAGAGACAACTCTCTTCATTTATATAGGAGAAACCAGGCTACCTGTAAATAGAGAGACAAATCTCTTCATTTATATAGGAGAAACCAGGCTACCCGTAAAGAGAGAGACATATCACTTAATTTATATTGGAGACACCAGGCTACCTGTAAATAGAGAGACAAATCACTTCATTTATATAGGAGAAACCAGGCTACCTGTAAATAGAGTGACAAATCACTTCATTTATATAGGAGAAACCAGGCTACCTGTAAAGAGAGAGACAAATCACTTCATTTATATAGGAGAAACCAGGCTACCTGTAAAGAGAGAGACAAATCACTTCATTTATATAGGAGAAACCAGGCTACCTGTAAATAGAGAGACAAATCTCTTCATTTATATAGGAGAAACCAGGCTACCTGTAAATAGAGTGACAAATCACTTCATTTATATAGGAGAAACCAGGCTACCTGTAAAGAGAGAGACAAATCACTTGATTTATATAGGAGAAACCAGGCTACCTGTAAAGAGAGAGACAAATCACTTCATTTATATAGGAGAAACCAGGCTACCTGTAAATAGAGAGACAAATCTCTTCATTTATATAGGAGAAACCAGGCTACCTGTAAATAGAGAGACAAATCTCTTCATTTATATAGGAGAAACCAGGCTACCCGTAAAGAGAGAGACATATCACTTAATTTATATTGGAGACACCAGGCTACCTGTAAATAGAGAGACAAATCACTTCATTTATATAGGAGAAACCAGGCTACCTGTAAATAGAGAGACAAATCACTTCATTTATATAGGAGAAACCAGGCTACCTGTAAAGAGAGAGACACATCACTTCATTTAGATAGGAGACATCAGGATACCTGTAAAGAGAGAGACACATCTCTTCATTTAGATTGGAGACACTAGGGCTACCTGCATGGAGATAGACACATCTCTTTATTTAGATAGGAGATACCAGGCTACCTGTAAAGAGAGAGACACATCTCTTCATTTCGATAGGAGACACCAGGATACCTGTATGGAGAGAGACACATCTCTTCATTTAGATAGGAGACACCAGGCTACCTGTAAAGAGAGAGACACATCTCTTCATTTCGATAGGAGACACCAGGATACCTGTATGGAGAGAGACACATCACTTCATTTATATAGGAGAAACCAGGCTACCTGTAAAGAGAGAGACAAATCACTTCATTTATATAGGAGAAACCAGGCTACCTGTAAATAGAGAGACAAATCTCTTCATTTATATAGGAGAAACCAGGCTACCCGTAAAGAGAGAGACATATCACTTAATTTATATTGGAGACACCAGGCTACCTGTAAATAGAGAGACAAATCACTTCATTTATATAGGAGAAACCAGGCTACCTGTAAAGAGAGAGACAAATCTCTTCATTTATATAGGAGAAACCAGGCTACCCGTAAAGAGAGAGACATATCACTTAATTTATATTGGAGACACCAGGCTACCTGTAAATAGAGAGACAAATCACTTCATTTATATAGGAGAAACCAGGCTACCTGTAAAGAGAGAGACAAATCTCTTCATTTATATAGGAGAAACCAGGCTACCTGTAAATAGAGAGACAAATCTCTTCATTTATATAGGAGAAACCAGGCTACCCGTAAAGAGAGAGACATATCACTTAATTTATATTGGAGACACCAGGCTACCTGTAAATAGAGAGACAAATCACTTCATTTATATAGGAGAAACCAGGCTACCTGTAAATAGAGTGACAAATCACTTCATTTATATAGGAGAAACCAGGCTACCTGTAAAGAGAGAGACAAATCACTTCATTTATATAGGAGAAACCAGGCTACCTGTAAAGAGAGAGACAAATCACTTCATTTATATAGGAGAAACCAGGCTACCTGTAAATAGAGAGACAAATCTCTTCATTTATATAGGAGAAACCAGGCTACCTGTAAATAGAGTGACAAATCACTTCATTTATATAGGATAAACCAGGCTACCTGTAAAGAGAGAGACAAATCACTTCATTTATATAGGAGAAACCAGGCTACCTGTAAAGAGAGAGACAAATCACTTCATTTATATAGGAGAAACCAGGCTACCTGTAAATAGAGAGACAAATCTCTTCATTTATATAGGAGAAACCAGGCTACCTGTAAATAGAGAGACAAATCTCTTCATTTATATAGGAGAAACCAGGCTACCCGTAAAGAGAGAGACATATCACTTAATTTATATTGGAGACACCAGGCTACCTGTAAATAGAGAGACAAATCACTTCATTTATATAGGAGAAACCAGGCTACCTGTAAATAGAGAGACAAATCACTTCATTTATATAGGAGAAACCAGGCTACCTGTAAAGAGAGAGACACATCACTTCATTTAGATAGGAGACATCAGGATACCTGTAAAGAGAGAGACACATCTCTTCATTTAGATTGGAGACACCAGGCTACCTGCATGGAGATAGACACATCTCTTTATTTAGATAGGAGATACCAGGCTACCTGTAAAGAGAGAGACACATCTCTTCATTTCGATAGGAGACACCAGGATACCTGTATGGAGAGAGACACATCTCTTCATTTAGATAGGAGACACCAGGCTACCTGTAAAGAGAGAGACACATCTCTTCATTTCGATAGGAGACACCAGGATACCTGTATGGAGAGAGACACATCTCTTCATTTAGATAGGAGACACCAGGCTACCTGTAAAGAGAGAGACACATCTCTTCATTTAGATAGGAGACACCAGGCTACCTGTACAGAGATAGACACATCTCTTCATTTAGATAGGAGACACCAGGCTACCTGTATGGAGAGAGACACATCTCTTCATTTAGATAGGAGACACCAGGCTACCTGTAAAGAGAGAGACACATCTCTTCATTTAGATAGGAGACACCAGGATAACTGTATGGAGAGATACACATCTCTTCATTTAGATAGGAGACACCAGGCTACCTGTATTTAAAGAGAGAGACAACTCTCCAAATGTCTTAATTGACACCAGCCAGGATAGAGCTTATCTTTCCCACCAGTATCTGCTCACTGTGGCTTCCTTCAAAGGCCTTTTGAATTATTATTTTATGCTCTTCCAATGCATGGAATTGCCTTTTCAATCTTGCTTTAAATAAAATGTGTATCTTTCTAATTCCCTTAAGTAGCATGGGCTCTTGGAGGGAGACTTGTCTGCAGAACTATGTTTAAGGCTGTTACTTAAGCAATGTTTTATAATGTTTGCTTACAGTATCTGAGACCTTACTTTCAGAAAATAAAATCTGTAGAGAATGAGGAGGAAATAATAGAAAATGTATGTCTTAAAGATGTTTTCCTCTCAGGATATAGTATCAGACAATAGTTTGCCATGTCTGGCGGAACGCCAAAGATTTGTATATGTTGATGTATTGTAATGAAGACATAACAGAGATGGGAAATATTGAAGTAAGTAGCAATACTGTAATTCATCTCCACAGCTAGTCATCTGAGTTTCATACGCACGCACCCACGCGCACGCACGCACGCACGCACACACACACGCACACACACACACATACGCACACAGCATGCAGCTGTCCATTCAGCCGACACTCAGACGTCCCACTGCAGAGCAATCAAAATGGATTGAACCAACCCCCCCCACCCCCCAATCAGATATGCCCACGATTGGTGTTTGTGATGATCAATCCATAGTAAAATAACAGAGCATAAATCTGATACTGTTGTTCCAACATTTTTAATAACATAGATTTGAATATTGCCGTGTGCGTTGGAGTGATTGATTGGTGAAAAAGTGCTATCAGGCTTGTATACTGTACATGTCCAGAGTCCTGGTGGCGCGCCAATAATGCCATTAACTGCATTGTTCAAACTCATTATGAGATGAGGAACACAATAATAATCACGGGACTACAAACGCACCGTTTCTCCCACTGAGCTAATCACTTCTACTGTTATTAGTCTCTCTCTTTCTCCCCTCCTCTCTCTCCATCCCTCTCCTTCTCTCTCCCCCCCCCCTCTCTCCCCTTCCCTTCCTCTCCACCTCTCCCTCTCTCGTAAATTTCAGGGTGTCTGCTGTATAAATCCCATGGTGTTGAATTAGTATTGTAATTTCTGGGTATCCCTGCATGCCTTGCCAGGGCGTACCTTGGAGTTATTAATCTGAGGGGACAGGTGCCATGGAAACAATATGCTGAGCGGACGCTCGCTTGGCCAGGCGGTGGGTACTGGAATGACCCTGCCCGTGCCTCAGTCCTCAGTGCATTCAATTAGAATTACAAGGCATGGACGCGGGCCCAGCCTCAGTGAATATAAACCAGCTATAGATCACAGATCGGCTCGCTGCTGTTCATGTTGAGAGGAAATGGTTTTAGATGAGGAGCTGATCACTGTGGTCATAGGGAAGTAGAAAGTAATTCATGTACAGTACCACTCAAAGGTTTGGACACACCTACTCATTCAAGGGTTTTTCTTTATGTTTACTATTTTCTACATTGCAGAATAATAGTGAAGACATCAAAACTATGAAATAACACATATGGAATCATGTAGTAACCAAAAAATATTAAACAAATCAAAATATTTATACCAAGAGTGTGCAAAGCTGTCATCAAGGCAAGGGGTGGATCTCAAATATAATTTTTCGTTACTACACGATTCCATATGTGTTATTTCATAGTTTTGATGTCTTCAATATTATTCTACAATGTAGAAAATAGCAAAAATAAAGAAAAACCCTTGAATGAGTAGGTGTCCAAACTTTTGACTGGTACTGTATATTTCAGAATATGCCTTTATAACACATTACTGACACACACACACACACACACACACACACACACACACACACACACACACACACACACACACACACACACACACACACACACACACACACACACACACACACACACACACACACACACACACACACACACACACACACACACACACACACACACACACACACACACACACACACACGCCTGAATGTGGCCCACAAGATAAGCTACGCTCACAATTGCAGCAAGCTTTAAACATGAAACAGCAGTAGCCAAGCATTAACAGTGAATCCTTGTGCTTCTGCTGCCTTCGTTGACTGCACTGAGTGTTATTTGAGCTCTGTTGTTTTCTGGACGGCCATAATGTGTGATATGGAGTGGATACTTCAGTCGTTTACCTCCTCTCTGATAGAACAGCTGTTAGAATGCACATATGGCCCACTGACGAACATGACAGATGAAACAGTTTGTCTGTTTGCTTTTGTTTAAGCGACAGCTCCTCTCCTAATACCAGCCTTTTAAGTGATCAAAAAGACCCAGCGATATTTGATGTTGACTGCGGAGAGAGAGGGAAAGAAAGATAGAAAGAGGGAGAGAGTGTGAATGAGAGATAGAAAGAGGGAGAGAGAGGGAGAGTGGGAGAGCGACCGTGTCACCCATTGATATACAACTCCAGTCTTCTGTCACACAAGCGCAATGTCTGTTGGGAAATAATGTGACAGCTTGCGCGCCACACAGTTCTGTGACATGATAGAGGGAAGAAGGAAAGGAGGGGGAGGAAGAAGGGAGAAGGGAGAGAGTGATGGGTGAGGGAGCGAAGAGACAAAAGAGAGAGAGGAATAGATCAAGAGAGAGAGGAAACTATCAAGGGAAATATGAAAGACAGAGAAAGAGAAAGGAAATAGAGAAAGAGAGAGAGAGAGAGAGAGAGAGAGAGAACATGACAGAGAGAGAGAGAGAGAGAGAGAGAGAGAGAGAGAGAGAGAGAGAGAGAGAGAGAGAGAGAGAGAGAGAGAGAGAGAGAGAGAGAGTGGGGGAGAAGAGCAGGGAGAAAAGACTGAATCAATTCAGTTGGCCTGTCCCTCCAGTCTCCAACATGTCATCGCCTGTCAGGATGGATTTAGAATTCAGGCTTTAGAGAGAGACCTTTCATCGATGGCCTCCATGAACACATTCACTAAGGTCTCAATGACAAACATCAGCTACGCGGTCAACAGACGGTTCAACCCCATTGTGACCAAATCACTGGGGATTACTGTGCCACAGACCCCTGCCTAGATCGACTTGCATGTGATCTGTGTAATAGTGTTTGGTGAGGGCTTGCATGTGATCTGTGTAATAGTGTTTGGTGAGGGCTTGCATGTGATCTGTGTAATAGTGTTTGGTGAGGGCTTGCATGTGATCTGTGTAATAGTGTTTGGTGAGGGCTTGCATGTGATCTGTGTAATAGTGTTTGGTGAGGGCTTGCATGTGATCTGTGTAATAGTGTTTGGTGAGGGCTTTTATGTAGTCTGTGTAATAGTGTTTGGTGAGGGCTTGCATGAGTGATTCAAATACATTCGGTTTGTCAAATGTTCTATTATGGAACAGATTTTGTTCCACCATTAATCATTTGGAAAATACATCACTAGTAAGTCTAACTTTTCAACTAAATTTGAAGTGTATTGATTTGAAAGACATGTCACAATATAGAGCTATAACTGTAGTACTTGAAATCAGTGCTGAATTTCACCCAGGTCTGACACTTACAGTACACACAGCATGCCTTCACATCCTCCACTAGAGATCCGGGCTGAGCTGGGACTACCAGGGGAGTGTGGCAGGGGTCCAGGCCCAGAGCGGCACACTTTCCTTGGGAAGGGGAGGGCGAGGTGTCAGGCTGCCTGCCTGTAGTGGGGGATGAGTAGAGGAGAACAGAGAGCGGGGTGCGTGAGAGTTGGAGTGCCTATGGACAGGGCCATTAGGAGAGAGGAGAGAGCCAGAAAGAGAGAGAGATATAAGGAAAGGGGGAAAGAGAAAGAAGGAGAGAGAGCAGGAGAAATAGAGAGGAGAGAGAGGGATATAGTGGAGAGGGAGGGAGAGCGGGTGAATATATCGAGTCATTAGGCATGTGTTTGTGAGAGACTGACTCCCATATGACATTGCAGGGTGGCAGTACACAGCTAGCTTCTGTTCCTCTTCCCAGTAAACAGACAAACAGATTGGTTCGTTTGCATTTCACTTCTCTGGGCGGCCCATCATTAGGTTTCTGGGGAACACTTTAGGCCTTTCTCCTAGCTCCTCTCTCTTGGCTCTCCCGAGAGCGAATATTGCTCATACTGTATTTATTACGTTTTCTGTGTTTCGAAGAGAGTTTCCGTTTGAGAATCAGATACACTATGTTGCCTCCTGTCTCTGCCATTGACAAGCAGAGAAACAAAATGGGGAAATGATAGTAATCATGAGAGAGGCTAGACAGGACCCAGGGCGACTGTGCGTGCGTGCGTGTGTGCGCGAGTGTGCGTGCGTGTGTGCATACATATATCAATGTGTGTGAATGCACATGCATTTGTGTGTGTTTATGAGCGTCTGTGTTGAGGGCCAGAGTCATTGTTTACTCTCATAGTGAATATTCTCCATGACACCTCAGCCATTATCTCTCCACATTATGTTTGATATTGTAGTGTTTACCTTGGGCCGAGTGGGGGAGACTACAACAATAGACCGTGTAGAACGAGAGGGAGAAAGTGCTGCTCTTGGCCCGAGTATCAAACACACACACACGTCTCACTGAGGTAAGATTGGAGAGTTTGACACGTTGCACATTATATTCCTATTCTTCTCTGTCAGACATTGATGGTTCTGGCTGGCCCTATACTACATATCACCAGACTCTTATCTTCTCGTTGCTGGCTTGATAACTTTATTTTATGAGGTGGGATTTTTTTAAGTGTGAAAGAAAATATGAAAAGGTTATAACTTATTTTTGACCTTTATTTAACAAGGCAAGTCAGTTAAGAACAAATTCTTATTTTCAATGACAGCCTAGGAACAGTGAGTTAACTGCCTGTTCAGGGGCAGAACTACAGATTTTTACCTTGACATGAGCAAAAGCTCATGTCTTGCAACCTTCCGGTTACTAGTCCAATGCTCTAACCACTAGGCTACCCTGCATCTCCGGCAGTTCCATAAGCTGACATATAGTCATACCATGGATCACTTCGTTATATGATTTAGAATTTTAGGACCCCTTTAGGTATCAAAAAATAAAATAAATTATTTGATCAAATGTTGAATTTGGCCTTTACTACCAAATCCCATAGAAACGCATTGAATAACATGTTCATAAATAGCAAAAAAAAAGTCAAGAGATAAGCAAAAGCTCATCTCTTGGGAACCTTTAATGGTGCAGAATTTTTTTGGTATGATTCTCCAGATCTGTGCCTTGACACAATCCTGTCTCAGAGCTCTGCAGACAATTCCTTCGACCTCATGGTTTGGTTTTAGCTCTGACATGCACTGTCAACTGTGGGACCTTATATAGACAGATGTGTGCCTTTCCAAATCCTGTCCAGTCAATTGAATTTACCCCAAGTGGACTCCAATTAAGTTCTAGAAACATCACAAGTATGATCAATGGAAACAGGATGCACCTGAGCTCAATTTCGAGTCTCATTGCAAATGGTCTGAATACTTATGTAAATAAGGCATTTCTGCGTTTTTATATATATAAATTTGCAAACATTTCTAAAAGCCTGATTTCACTTCATCATTATGCGGTACTGTGTGTAGATTGTTGAGGCTAAACATGTATTTAATCCACTTGAGAATAAGGCTGTAATGTAACAGAATGAGGAAAAAGTGAAAAAGTCTAAATACTTTCCTGAATACACTGTACTGAACAAAAATATAAACGCAACAAGCAACAATTTGAACAATTTTACATGTAAGGAAATCAGTCAATTGAAAGCAATTCATTAGGTCCTAATCTATGGATTTCACAGGACTAGACAGGGGCTGGCGTGTTACACATTGTCTGTGGTTGTGAGGCCGGTTGGACATAAGTTGGAGGCAACTTATGGTAGAGAAATGGACATTCAATTATTTGGCAACAGCTCTGGTGGACATTCCTGCAATCAGCATGCCAACTGCTTGCTCCCTCAAAACTTGAGACATCTGTGGCATGGTGTTGTGTGACAAAACTGTACATTTTAGAGTGGCCTTTTATTGTCCCCAGCCCAAGGTACACCTTTGTAGTAATTATGCTGTTTAATCAGCTTCTTGATATGCCACACCTGTCAGGTGGATGAATTATGAATTTTGTGGACAAATAAGAGAAATACGCTTTTTGTGCACATGGCAAATTTCAGGGATCTTTTATTTCTGCTCATGAAACATGGGACCAACACTTTACATATACAAATACACATATTTAACCCCTTTTTTGGGGCACAAAGCTACCTCCATACTTCCATTCATTTTTTAAACCGGTACCAATTACCTCCAGACAAGTCCCTTTTCACAGTGGGGTCACATTAGTTTGTTGCCCAAACGGTTCGGACGCTACAAATAGAAGTTGGCATATCGACGGCTTCGACTGTAGACGCGTCCCGTGGGGCTTGTGGGGATCGTAGAGCATAACGTTGACCACCATCGTGTTTGTGAGAGTCTCGTCTTAGCATGGAGTATTAGTTATTAGTTAATAGGCTACAGCCATTTTTGTGAGAAGATGGATTTTCGAGATGTGTCATGGTCTGACAAACACCGCTGTAGCTCGGCTACCTTCCACTGCAGATGCAGAAGACAGCCATGGGGGGATGCGGTGGATTGAGATGCAGCCCATGCACAACACAAAATATATCTCAAGCTTAAACTGGATGGGGATGGGCATCAGTGCGTCAATAGACTCTAGGAGGTTTTACACACTTCCAGATAACGTCTAGATGAAGTTGTTTTTAGTAGAATTTTGAGCTCCATGTAGAAGTACAGTTATTGAAAGGATGATTATCACTGGACCTTGATACATTTGAGAGCTATTTAGGGATGAAATAATGATGGAGGAAGTGCTAAGAGGCAAATCTGCCAGTTGGGTGGAACACATTTTCCTCTGTTCTCCAGAAAGGAGAGAACCAAAGTCGGTGTCCTAAAAGGCACCCTAGTCCCTATATAGTGCATTACAAAGGTAGTGCACTATATAGGAAATAGGGTGCCATTTTGGACGCATACATAGTGATTCTGTCTCCACTAAGGAGAGGAAAAAACCCACCATGGGATTTAATCAGTTCAGAACCTTATCATGACCCGACTAACACTAACTTTAGCACCTACTATAACACTCTCTGTTTTTATCACTCTGTCACCAGTACTCCCTCTTTTCAAGTGTCTATTCAGTTTGCTTGCTCTCTCGTTCATGTCATCTCTCCTCTCTTTCTTTTCATGTAATCTCTTTCTATCTCTCTCTCATGTCATTTATCTTACTCTCACTCTCCCTATCTCTCTCTCTCTCTCCCTCTCAGTTTATTCTATGTCTGTGTGGCTGTTGCAGGGTGAGTGATGGTGTCCATCAGTGTAGTGCGTGTGTTGTAAAACAGTCAGCCGCTGACAGATTGACTGAGACGTCCAGCCCCTCAATCACCAGGCTCACAGAGAGGGAGAGAGAAAGAGAGATAGGCAGAGAGGAAGGGAGAGAGACAAAGAGAATGAGAGATACGCAGCGAGGAAGGTAGAGAGAAAGAGAGATAGGCAGAGAGGAAGGGAGAGAGACAAAGAGAATGAGAGATACGCAGAGAGGAAGGTAGAGAGAAAGAGAATGAGAGATAGGAAGAGAGGAAGAGAATGAGAGATAGGGAGAGAGAAAGAGAGATAGGCAGAGAGGGAGGGAGAGAGAAAGACAGAATGAGAGATAGGCAGAGAGGAAGGGAGAATAAGAGATAGGCAAAGAGGAAGGGAGAGAGTAAGTGATGGAGAAAACAAAGAAAACAGGTGAACATGGTCAACATTTTAATGAATTTAATTGCCCAAATAAAACAGACCTTTAAACTCCAACCACAATAAAACGAGTACATAAAAATTTTGAAAGAATGGAAGAAAAAAAAAGAAAGATTGATAGGGAAAAAAATAGTTGTTCTGTGTCATTTCAACAGCTGTTGATTCAAAGAGAAAAACTTTATTGGGTCCAGATGGTCCCAGTCAGTGGCAGAATGAGAGAGCTGACTCCGTTGGCTCCAGCCATGTGTTTCTCCTCCTGATCGAAATTAAAATGGTAGTTCGTTTGTCACCGCTCACTACACAGCTTAAAATGTAGCCCTGAAACGTTACTTAGCGATAATGCACCATTCTTACTCAAAAGCCTGTTTTCGAACTTTTACAGTTGGAAGACAGAGGAGTATTTCCTTTTAGATGAGATTTAAGACATGCAGAGTTTTCCCAACTTGAAGCAACACTATTATTCTAATTTCTGAGGCAATATAAGTATTGTTAACCATCATTATCCCTTCAAAACCAAAAAACATGGCACCTTGACCTTTTCAATGGTAATGATATCTCTGTAGTCATTGAGTCAGGGAGTTGGTCTATCCATGCTCCCAATCAGCAGTAACATGCAGTAACATGCAGGAGTAGTGTAGATTGTAGTCAGCCTGTCTCATGGTGTGATGAATGTATTTATTGAAACCTTCTGATGACTATTGATCCTCACAGCCCCTCTTCTTAAAGACACAGTCAGAGATCAGCTCAGGACTGAAGCAGTGTGTGCTAACTAAGGCTCTGCTACCACATCACATCACACACACACGGACACACACAGACAGAGGCACACACACACACCGCAAACTAGGTGATGAACACACTCACTCATCGGTTGAGGCGTGGAAAGGTTAACTGTCACAAGTCAGCGACGACACACACACATACACCCACAAACACACACACACACAAATTAGAAAGGCAGTAGCTTACGGGAAATGAAAGATCAGACTGGAGGGTTGAGAATATGAACAGTCACCATTAAAATGATCACAGGAATGAGAACTTGACTCATGGTGACAAAGAGATCACACAGAACTGGCCATGATCACAGTCAAACACACACACATGGACACACGCACACCCACCCACTCACTCACACGGAGGGCATGTTAAACAGAGATGTGTCTGTGACCTGTGCTTGTCTCCCTCGATGGTACCTTGGAGATACCACGGCAACCTCCAGCTCCTAGTAGCGCCACGGTAACCGTGACCTTGACGACTGTGGCATCACGTAGTGCTATGCAGCCGAGCGTGTTAAGACATATTATGAATGTTTCATTACAACTGCCCTAACCCAGGCATCCACTCCGCTCCCAAGGAGTTACACAGATCCTTTATTTTCCTCTCTCTCTCTCTCTCTCTCTCTCTCTCTCTCTCTCTCTCTCTCTCTCTCTCTCTCTCTCTCTCTCTCTCTCTCTCTCTCTCTCTCTCTCTCTCTCTCTCTCTCTCTCTCTCTCTCTCTCTCTCTCTCTCTCTCTCTCTCGTTCTGCTGTTCTCTTTTTCTCTCTCTCGTAGAGAAGCAGTGATGGATCACTCATCCAAAACGAATGATCACGTTTCTATGTGAGCTCTCAATCTTACTTTCTCTTTTCCTCCTCTCTCCACCTCTCTCTTTTCCTCCTCTCTCCACCTCTCTCTTTTCCTCCTCTCTCAACCTCTCTCTTTTCTGAGCTTTTCTATTCACCCTTTCTCTCTCCCCTTTCATGTAATATTTGACTTTTGCTTAATTCTCAGAGAGGCAAGGGAATAGTATAATAACTTAGGGATGTTAAATGGTAAATTGTTGTATACATTTTTTTATTAGTGTATAGTTTTTCACAAATTAAATGAAGAAAAAATCTGTCAGCAGGAATTTCATCAGAAAACAGCACATATCCTGATATCAGAGAATGTAGTATTATCAGTTTGCATAACATTCACTAAGAATTCATGTGCTACTTTTTAAGAGCAATGTTTCTTTTCCCACTCTGACCACAACATGCTTGGAGAATCCTCAGTAAAAGAGAAATCACTGGCCCAGATTTGACTAGCCTGTATGGGGAAATGAGGCGCTGTGTGGAATGGGGTAATTGTTTGCATATGGGTCATTGACTGTGAGACTGGTTTAGATTTTCAAGAGGGCCAATGAGCAATAAGCCAATATAATTGACTTATTTCACAACGATACTCATTCTGTGTACTGGCCATGCTAACAACCTATGAGCAATTTCCAAATGATATATTTCAACAGCTTTATTATGTCACGCACAATTTCACTTGAACAAAGTGCCTTTTGAGAAGGTTCCACGGTTCATGTGTTGTGGAGTTTTAGAGTTGGACGGCTACTTGACATATTTTAGTTCCCAAATTGAAATGATAAATATTTCCTCCCGGTTCAATTCAGGTGCCGGGTTGCAACCATACTGTAGTATCAGGACATCAACAATAGTACTGTAAGGATGGAAATGAAGATGTCATTTCACAGATATCTTCTCCCGTAAAATCCTCATTCTCTCGTCTACAGCCTGATGATGGCCCTGACGTTTGATTGAATTGAATGTTTTCTTTTTGTTAGATCTTTCACTAGGTGAAATCTTTCAGATATGAAGGGCACTTAAGGCCATCTGCTTCTCAATTTTGAGATGTTTTGGCATTTTGGTTAATCAATATTAGTATTTTCAAAAAGTAGTATGACTGGTTTATTATACTACCGGCATCAACATGTCATGAATTGTAACCACTTTTAAATGGACATATGGACATCCATCATCTCAAAGCTCCATTCAATCACAAATCATTTAAAAGCACATTTCATAGGGAATGTTACAAACTGGACTGTATGTAAATTACTTTCAAGAGATGGTGATTGGGACTAAATACAGGTCATTCGCTCGCATTCAGTGTCTAAATCCAGTGTCCTTGTCTTTAACTGCCATTTCCCAAAAGTCCAACTCTTCCCAAATGCCAACAAATCTTTCTCAGCCTCAGAAGCATCTACATTCACCAAATATTGTATGGATATACTTAGGCGTATTCCCCAGACGTATACTGTAACATAGGCCATTGTTGATATGTTGTAAATGTTTGATTCTATATTTACATTTTCTTCTGGAAAAGTAATTATCCACAAACAGTCCGGTCCTGCAGTGTCTTAACAAAACCAAACCAAAATATTTAGTCTGGCTTCATCCAGTGTCCAGAAAAAAGGTATTTGCGTGAGATGCAAATATGCACATATTTAATTAGATGTTGATTAATTCGCATATTTTAATACAACATAGCATATTTTACATACAAAAAGTAATATTTGTGTCTGGTTAAATTTGACTTTATTAGAGTGTGGTGCCTGGCCTTAAACCTATGAATAAGAAAACATGATTCGGCCATTAGTTCATTTTATGCACTTTTGCAACTCATACTGTTCATCTGATTTAGAAACCACAGCAGTTGAAACAAAATGCATGAAATATGCACATAAGGTAGCATTCCTTGCATTCATTCTGATAGTAATCTTTTCCGAATTTAGCAGAATTCCTGCAATTAAAATGTTCAAAATTGAACTTCTTTTAGACTCACTGGACAGTAAAATATTATTATGGTTGGAGAAGTAATCTATACTAGATGTGTACACATCAATATGAGCACATATCCATGTGTTGATTTGAGCGTGTGTGTGTGTGTGTGTGTGTGTGTGTGTGTGTGTGTGTGTGTGTGTGTGTGTGTGTGTGTGTGTGTGTGTGTGTGTGTGTGTGTGTGTGTGTGTGTGTGTGTGTGTGTGTGTGTGTGTGTGTGTGTGTGTGCGTGTGCAGGTGTGTGTGCGTGTGCAGGTGTGTGTGCGTGTGCATGCATGCGTGTGCATGCGTGTGTGCTGTGTGCTTTCTTGTGAATCTGTGTGTTTATGCATGTGTGTGTCTACATTGGTGTGTATGTTTCCGAACAGACGCTGGTGAACAACTGTAGATTGTGAAACACCAAGTGGGCGTGCTACACTGTATGATCTATAGTACGGAGCTCATTGTTACTGTGTTCTAAAAATACAGGATCTGATTGGGTAATGTGTGTCTCTGCTCTCTGTGGTCTCGCTAACAGTACATTTAGACTGGCCGACAGAACCACACTTCTCCAGAGTGTTCTACTTTCAAAATATCCCTGGATTAGGGAAGATAAGTCTCATGTAGTTCCCCCTCCCTCACCAAACATATTAGCTGGAAATTTCCACACACCAAATATCGGCTGCTCTGCAAAGGCCGTGCAGAGTTTTTTTTGTGGGTTTATCATTGTAGTAATATAAGATACTGTAATCAAATGCATGCAAGATTATTGCTTGAAACATTAACGTTAAGGTCATTATTGCAGTGCAGATAGATTTTATAAACTGTCAGACCTGCATAATGTGTTACAGGAGCTAATTGTATGTAGATGTAAATGCATGTGTGTGTGGCTTCTCCAGCCACACACAGGCCCACCTCGCTCTCTTCTACCTCACATAGTGCAAACACATGAGTCACACAGGACAGCGACTCAGGGCCTGGTTCACTGCTCGCTGACTCCAAATCAGTGGAGGGACAGTCCTCTACAGTCTACCATAGCAGGGGCAGAGGGAAACCTGATTGGGATGTGTATGTTTTTTTATGTCGCCAGAAAGGCTTTCCGCACTAGCGTTTATTCTTTCTCCTAATAATCTCAATTTGACTGAATTGTACCTTTCCCTTCTGAGCTTGATATTTTAAAATGGAAAGTTGAGAAGTATCATAACCTTTCAGATGAACAGAGCTGTGTGTCAAACCCCTGCCATTTTAGCTTTGGCTGTGTGCAGTTTCCTTGGTTGTAATGAGCTGTGATATTCAGCTGAGGCAACTCTTATCTCTGGCGAGTTGTAGGTGTTCCTGCATAGGCCTCTGGGTCACTCACTCCCCAACACCTACACCCAGCACTGTGAACACAGCCACTGAACAGAGGCAAGGGAGCGTTACGGCAAAACAAGACTCAGATAAGCAGAAGGTCATCTGGAATTTTCCACAAGTCGAATGCTCTGTTCTGTTAACCTTGTAGGGTGGAAAAGAGCACAGTGTTCTCATCGCAGCCGTACGCCGGCCGCACTCGTCGATTTCTCTTTCGTTTTCTCATCTTTCAATTGTGTTTTTCTGCCTCCGGACATCACATCCCACCAGCCCTTTTCATTCATCTCTGAAACAGGGATAGGAACAATGCCACAACAGGAGAAATCATTTTATTGTACACTTTTGCAATTTAATTCATTAACAGTTTTTGTGTAGAATGCATTACGTTTCTGTATTCAAGTCAAAACAAATATGAAGAAAAAAAGGCAGTTCAACTTAAAGACCTATGTAGTTGTGCTAAAACACCAGACTGTGTGTGTGTGTGTGTGTGTGTGTGTGTGTGTGTGTGTGTGTGTGTGTGTGTGTGTGTGTGTGTGTGTGTGTGTGTGTGTGTGTGTGTGTGTGTGTGTGTGTGTGTGTGTGTGTGTGTGTGTGTGTGTGTGTGTGTGTGTGTGTGTGTGTGTGGAGACCGAAAGAAAAAGAGAGAAAGAAGATGGTGGCTATCTGCAGTTAAACCACAGGCATTTGCATCGCAGGAAGTGTGACATCCGTGTGCATATGAGAGGGACAGTCCCAAGACAAAGACAGTCAACAACCCACTTAGATACACATTTTTTAAACACACAAACACCTACACACGTATGTAACAATGGTGTGGACATGATATAACATGATTCCACCTCCATGTGGTATCTGGTGAGTTTATAGTGATTCAAGGGGGTGAGAAGTAAAAATGGCTTACATGACTGTGCCTAGGGCTGTTACAGTGACCGTATTACCGCGGTCACAAGTCATGAATTGCAGTCAAATTCCACATGACCGTTTAGTCGTGGTAATTAGGCTTCTCCAAACTCTGATGCTGCTAATGGTCATTAGTAGCCTACCAAAATTGCTAACTGCCTGGTACTCAGCACTATATTGTCCCTCTAATCACTCTGACATCAATGCAAATGTATTTGAAAATCTAATAAAACACTTTATTAGAGCCCATGAGTTCATGTTGCGCAACATTTCGATAGGCTATGCATTTGCGGGAGAAAACAGAGTGATGGCCTCTACTAAAAATAGGAGGATTAGCTTTCTATAAGCAAGACCTGTGATATTTATTTCTCATCTTTCCTAATATTAAGCATATTGCTTTTTTTTCTGCCAGTGGTTGTATTAATTTGAGATCTATTGCATCCCACAACTGTCCCAGACTACGTTTTATTTATTTTTCGCACAGAATAGAATAGGTCAACTTTTGTACTATTGGGGATAGTAGATTGACATAGGCTAGTGCTTTTGCTGTTAGGACTACTCATCTTGTTGTTGGCATCTCGTTAGCTGACGAAAAATAAATATGGACCGTTCTTCCAATATCTTCAATATGCACCTTGGAATTGGATAAGGACGCTCGCAGTTGCGTCCCCGATGTGTCTGTCTTCACTTATAGCCTGTGAGAAAGACACGATCACGTGACGGAGAGCCGTAGTATGAGGCGGTTCGTATTGCGCAGCACACTCAGGGAGAAGGGCACAAGGCAGCACTCCCGGCCGCTGTCACGCCTTGGTCTTAGTATTTTGTGTTTTCTTTAATTATTTGTTCAGGCCAGGGTGTGACATGGGTTTATTGTATTGTCGTATTGGGGTTTTAGTAGGCATTGGGATTGTGGTTGATTAGGGGTGTGTCTAGTATAGGCTTGGCTGCCTGAGGCGGTTCTCAATCAGAGTCAGGTGATTCTTGTTGTCTCTGATGGGGAACCGTATTTAGGTAGCCTGGGTTTCACTTTGTATTTCATGGGTGATTGTTCCTGTCTCTGTGTAGTTTCACCAGATAGGCTGTAATTAGGTTTTCACGTTCCGTTTGTTGGTTTGCTTTTGTATTAAGTTATTTCATGTATCGCTCTTCATTTATTAAAGACATGAGTAACCACCACGCTGCATTTCGGTCCGACTCTCTTTCTACAAATGAAGAACGCCGTTACAGCCGCAAACGGCATGGATTTCTTTAGGGTGCAATACGGCCACAAAGAGGATGCCGCCGTGAAATTCGAGGATTATCAAGTACTTGTCAAATTGTGAATGAGAGACTATTAGAGTGTTTTCAAATGTGCAAAAAAAACGAAGTAGAGCTCATGCCTTTCAAGCAACTTTTAAAAAATCATCATTAGAGACTCATATTGCAGCCTTACAATGTATTGAACATCAAAACATATAGCCCAACATTTGTAGAACAACTAAAGTTACATTAATAACTCTAAAGGAAGCATATAGGAGTACTTCCTTTGTTAACCTCTCAACACAGAATAGTCGCGTGTGCACTCCCTCAAATCGTTTGGAGAAAATATTTATCTTTTATTCAGCTATGTTCAATTGTATTCTTCATTCTATAAAATAATGCTATGGAATTCTAATCAGATCTTGTTGCTAAATGAACTAGTGTAGCCCACAGCTATTTGGCATAGCCACATCAGGGCCTAATGTAAGGACAACTCAAAGTATGCCAGACTACATTTTATTCATATCTCACTTCTTTAGACCTGTCTAATGTAAATAATGGATTTATTCTGAAGGTGTAGACTGTATTACCGTGAAAGCGACAGTTATTTGCATGACAATCACCGGCTGACGGAATTGTGTGACCGCCACAGCCCTAACTGTACCTCAATATTTCTGGTAAATGTGGCACACTGGACCTGATGCAGACAAATTAATAACACATCCGGTCCAAGGAACATTTAAGTGGTTTCAATTGATTTAGTTTAAATCCTCAGACTGTGACAAAAAAATCCAGTTCATACATCCAGTGTTTTATGTTAGATATGATATCAAACCCATTTTCACTCCCTCCAATAATTATGTATCATTTCTCCAATCTGCTTATTACAGGATATCCCGGCCACTTGCCATCTTTCACAGATCAAGACTTTATGGACCTTTTTAGATGGAAAATTATCAATACAGGAAGAAACGTCAGCAGAAATGCGTTGACACATTGGCAACGCCGAGCCACTATCCATGCCAGCATCAATAATTTAGCCGCCAGCTCATAACTTGTTTTTTTTAATGCATAATTGAATCTGACCAATGTTTTCTTCAGCCGTTAAAATGTAGAGCAGTTTTTAAACAATAAAAGGAGTGCTCCATTGAGTTGTTATTGGCTACTCTTTCTCTTTTGCATAGCATATGTACAGTAGATATATGGCTCTAGACACTGTAGCAGCCATTCCTACTATAATCTGTGCATCCTAGCCTACAGAGGTGAAAGGGGTTGTATTAATTTACAACTGTTTGCTTTCTCCAGTCCCTTAACTTGCTATAGATGTAGAAGGTGTGGTGAGATAGAGTCTGCTCTCACCTTTTTATAACTGTGGCTGAAAAGGGGAAGAGGGTCTCATTGAGGTGAAGTGTGTGCGCGTGTATATGTGTGTGTTTGTGCGTGAGTGGGTAGGTGTTAGTATGTGTGTGCACACCAGTATGTGTGAGAGCGCCTCTGTGTGTTCCTGTGTGTGTCCGCCTCTGTGCACCTGTGTTTGTGTCTGAAAAAGGAGGTGGAGGTGTCACAGTGTTATTTTAGGCCCATAAGTCCTGTGTTTACATGACTAAGGCTGGAAGTGGGGCCGTGGAGGGCTGACTTACAGTACAGTAGGGGAGGATTGTCTGACCTCACACTGGGTTCTCTCTACTGTAGTCTGGACTGCTGTGCTCCAGACAGACAGACAGACTGTGTGACAGTGAGCAGCCAGCGCTGCTGAGATGGTTTTATGCACAGTGAAGTGTAATGTGAGCAGAGTTATTCTCAGCTCCTCCGTTTACAGAAGAACAACAAGCGCTGAAGGACGAGTGAGAGAGAGAGCTCACCTTCAAGTGCTCCCTCCCCTCGTCCAGACGCAAGCACAAACGCACAGACTACAGCATACACACAAATACAGTATAGCTATGCATACATCTGCACACACGATTGTGCACACACACACACACACACACACACACACACACACACACACACACACACACACACACACACACACACACACACACACACACACACACACACACACACACACACACACACACACACACACACACACACACACACACACACACACACACACACACACACACACACGTATTATTACATTTGTTTCAACAATTGATTGAGAGAAAGGTGATGTATGCATTTTACATTCTCATTATAAATAAAATTAGGTCATAGTGGGTGCATTTTATGCTGCAATGTTTTATATGAAGCTTCTAGTATGAGAGAGAGAGAGAGAGAGAGAGAGAGAGAGAGAGAGAGAGAGAGAGAGAGAGAGAGAGAGAGAGAGAGAGAGAGAGAGAGAGAGAGAGAGAGAGAGAGAGAGAGAGAGAGAGAGTTGAATGGCAAAAGGAATCATTGCTCTCTTGGCCCCGGCAGGCAGTGGCGACCCTGCAACAATTCTCATTTGTTTTGCAATAGAGCTTAATAAATATTGATTTACTATTTTAATTACATGCTAATCTCAAAACATACAGGTGCCAGCTTTATGGCTCTCTCAAGACATACGGCAAATTTCCTCTTTGCAAATATTTATTAGTGACGTGGTCCAGAGAGGGCTATAAAAGTGAATAGTGATCATTAAACAGACAGTAACTGTCTACAAGTGTCAATATCAGCCACGCCAGTGGACAGGCCAACCAATCAATTGTAATATAATTGCGCTGCCCCTTTAAGAGCTATGTAAATCAAGTAAGGAGATAAACCTGCTCCAAAGTTGTTACTATGGAATAGTTATGATGATTAATAGTGAATATGCTGCATAGGTAGGTTGAAGACATAACATTAGAAATATGTTTTAAAATGATGTACTGAGGAAGTCAGTTCAGCTGTGTAAAATAATTGAGTTTTTGTCTCTGTCAAATTCCAATAAAATGCTACATTGAATAAGAAAATAATTACTAAAATACAAATATAACAAATTTGAAGTATGAAATAAATTTGAACGCAAGGAAACAAATGTATTTGTTAGCAATTGTTTCTCTCCTCTCTGTCTGCTTTCTCTCTCTCTGCCTTTCTCATTTTCTCCCTCCTTTCCTAATCCTTCCATCAGTGAGATATATTGAAACTGAGACTGCATTAAGGTGATTAGAAAGCCGAGATATTCAGGGGAAAGCTTGTCTTTTTCAAAGGGGAAAAGCCATGAGTGAGTATGGGTAAACAACTTACTATTCATCTCCTCAGTGTTTCATTTGAACTAAACAAAATGGACATCAAATAGTATAGTATAAAGTATTTATTTTTGGTATTACGCATATGTGAGTATATTTGCGTGTGTGTGTGATGTGTGCGTGAATATGTGTGTGTTTGGGAATAATCTCTGCGCTGTGCAAGGTTTGCATGGTTTGTTCCTCCGATCAAGGTTACTGCTTTAATTGAGTCTCAACTGGACCCAAAGCTGAAAGAGCAGAGAGAGCTGCATCGATTAGCTATGATATGGTTCCAATATGGCCGCTCGATCAGGCTTCGTGAGCAGCTCCCTCAGGACTTTGATTTCTCCGTCAAACAACAATCCTGGACCCTGGACTTTAAAGAGAAACGCCATCTTTGTTGTTGTTTTCCCCAATGTTTGAGTGATGTCACTGGGTCGATGTTATCCTTGTCCATAAAGACTCTCCCAGACCGGAATAGCCATGGAAATAGCTCCAGCTGGCCCTCTCCACGGCAACGGCCAATACTGGTCATTCCCCCATGGTGACGCAGCTTACCTCTTAGCCAGGGGTGTATTCAGGACTGTGTTGGTTCTCTCAGAGTGGATAAGTGTAGCCCTGGGGCAGTGACTGATCTCTAGTTGTATGGATACAGCACAGTGAGGTTACTGGATGGGTGATTCCGCACAAAACTAGAACAGAAAAAGAATTTATTTAGGAGGCCTGGGTCAGCCCAGAATGCCACAAGTGTTCCAACTTCAATTCATTATTGATCAATTATGCTTTAAGAAACAAATGTAATATACTGTATGTCCACAATACTTTCTCCAAAGGACCTTTCTATGGTCCTGTTTATTCTAGTTTTGTGAGGAATCACCTTTCTGTACTGGGACAAAGCAGTAGTTGTTTTTTCTGAATCTGGTATGTAAGCAGTACACACTGTATCCTCACAGGGAAGGGCACGTGTGTGTTCTGCCCTGAACCACCTGCGTATGTTGGGCCTCAGCCGGAGAAAGAGAGGCTTTGTTTGTGAACCAGTGACTCACCCGGGCCATACTGATATGGTAGTACACATTGAGACCTTACTCTCTCCTGTTTTCATGTAGGAAATTATGCCTGACCATTTTGGAAAATGTAAAGACATGATGATGAAAGTAAATGGGAGGCAGGCAGTGATAATTATTACCACATGAGATTAAAGCTAAATTATAAACTGGGTGGTTTGAGCCCTGAATGCTTATTGGCTGACAGCCGTGGCATATCAGACCATATAACACTGGTATGACAAAACTGTATTTTTACTGCTCTAATTCTGTTGGTAAACAGTTTATAAAAGCAATAAGGCACCTCGTGGGTTTGTGATATACTGTATGGTCAATATACCACAGCTAAGGGCTGTGTCCAGGCACTCAGCTTTGCTTCAAGTGTAAGAACAGGCCATATACCACACACCCTCGGGCTTTATTGCTTAAATATCACACATGGTATACAGGACCCACATCATTATAGGTTATTATAATGAGAGCAGGGATTTTATGATCCTAGGATTTTAGAGTTGTTTCGAATAGGTGTGTGTGTGTGTGTGTGTGTGTGTGTGTGTGTGTGTGTGTGTGTGTGTGTGTGTGTGTGTGTGTGTGTGTGTGTGTGTGTGTGTGTGTGTGCGTGCGTGTGTGCGTGCGTGCGTGCGTGCGTGCGTGCGTGCGTGCGTGCGTGCGTGTATCTGTGTCTGTGTCTGTGTGTGACTTCTAATAATTATCCTCAGTGTACTGTTCTCCTGTCCTTACATTAGGGTCAGTACATGGAGCTCCAGCGCCAGGTAGCTGTTGTTCTCTGTCTAATGACCCACCCACACACCCACACAGAGCCCGTATAAATCATCCCTCTCTACTCTACCTGGGGGGTAGGAAACCTTTCAAGCGTTTTTCAGCAAAATATCAACCCAAAACACTCTCTCGCAGTGGCATGACTGCCTGGCTTTAGAGAGTAAACACAGGCTAGATAAAGGAACTGATGTGTCAGTTATTGATGTGTAGTGCTCCTTCACTGTGGGCCTGTGTGTAATCCCTTTGTTGTAGGTCATGTTGTTATACACTGAGACTAGAAAACATTTAGAACACCTGCTCTTTCCATGACTCAGACTGACCAGGTGAATCCAGGTTAAAGCTATGATCCCTTATTAATGTCACTTGATAAATCCACTTCAATCAGTGTAGATGAAGGTGAAGAGACAAGTTAATTAAAGAATGATTTTTAAGCCTTGAAACAATTGAGACATGGATTGTGTGCCATTCTGAGGGTTAAATGGGCATGGTTTAAGTGCATTTAAAGGTGGTATGGTAGTGGGTGCCAGGCACATCGGTTTCTGTCAAGAACTACAACGCTGCTAGAATTTTCACTCTCAACAGTTTCCCGAGTAAATCAAGAATGGTCCACAACTGTGGGACGCATTGGAGTCAACATGGGCCAGGATCCCTGTGGAAAGCTTTCGACACCTTGTAGAGTCTATGCCTCGATGAATTGATAGGTTTTCTAAATGTTTGGTATACTCTAGTGTTTTTTGATTGTAATAATGGCTCAGAACTGACTAAATAGATAATGTAGGATGCATTCTAGAGATGAACATATCATAAAACTGTAAACTTTAGTATTATTCTAAAGACTCAAACCCAGAGAGTGATCTTTGACTGAGGGGTTGTGTTTAATCCAGAGGTTAGACTCATCCATGCTCTTAGTGAGCGGCCTCTGTAGCCATCTCTGTCTCTCTGACCTTAATTGAAGCTGATGAAGGAGTCACCCCCCATGCAGCCGCCGCTGTCGCTCAGAATCTCAGCGTCGATGCAGTCAGACCGTACACACTCACAGGGTGGTCACCGGCCCTTTGTTTTTACACAGGCACCAGGGAGGGCACCACCGTCCCAAATAACAGTGAGTCAGCCTGTGTCATGGCTGTGACACGGTGAGCCCAGTGTCTGTGGAGGTTATGGTGGGGTCCCTTCATTGCGGGCCTCTCGCTCTTTCACTAACAGTCATGGTGTGTGTGTGTGTGTGTGTGTGTGTGTGTGTGTGTGTGTGTGTGTGTGTGTGTGTGTGTGTGTGTGTGTGTGTGTGTGTGTGTGTGTGTGTGTGTGTGTGTGTGTGTGTGTGTGTGTGTGTGTGTGTGTGTGTGTGTGTGTGTGTGTGTGTGTGTGAGGGGGGGGAGCACAAAAGAGACACACAGATGGGTGGTCTGACTCATACACATTTAATGATCTCTACTGTTTCTCTCTCTCTCTTTCCTTCTCCCTCTCTCTCTCACTCTCGCTTTCCTTCTCCATCTCTCTCTCACTCTCTCTATTGTTCTCTCTCCATGTCTGCAGATAACCTGGCGACTGAACGCTGATGACTTAAGAGTGACTGACCAATGGCATGAGGAACCCCACAAAGCACAACAACATCTAAAGATGACTTCACTGGAGAAGAAGAAAATACCCCTAAAAACCTTGTAGAGAAATGCTTCAGAGCCTCTTCCTACTCCCACTTCCATCTCCACTATTTTACCTCCAGCTTTTTTGTAAGAAATCAAAAACAAACAAAACACTTACTCAAATGATGAATCAAGATGATTGACAACATCAGAATAATATTACGGGAGAAACCATTTCCTTTGTAGGGGGGGGGGGACAAAACTTTGATGCATGTTACTGTAAGTAGTTCATCTAAAACCTTTTTCCCCCAAGTGGGATCCTCCACTAAGAAGACTCGTCCAAGTCCAGCGTTCCTGATTTAGGATAAAATACCCAAGCAACCCACCTCCTCCCTCTGAAATCCCTTACTCTATCTTCCCTATCAGAGGTCATTGTAACTACCATTGACAATATGTTCCTCGTTTTAGAGAACTTACTTCCTGTATCATTTTGGAGTTAGTTGGACTGTAAGACTACTATAGTGTATACTATTTGCATAATGAACCAGTCTTCCTCTCCAATGGACATGAGTGATGTACTATAGCATGGATCTGACTTTACTGTGTTCCTCAGTATGCTTGTAGATCACAAAACTCATAATTGTGGATAGTACAACGATTACACCTTTTTAATCCTAGATTCCTATCTTTACCAGGCAGTATTAACTTACTGTATACCAAGTAGAGCATTTTGTTGACCTGTATATTTGACTAAATGCATAGAAATGCAAGTAATAGCTCATTGTATTATTTGAATACCTGCAGACATATTAGGGAAACATTTCTGTCTATAAAGACAATGGGACTGTGACTAAGTCATATAGTGTTGACTATATTATGAAGGTAGAACCAATAATAAAGTATTAGAGAGTAAACATACTTTAGTATCCTCAGCAGGGTCCCCAATGCATCTATGTCATGTGTCTACCTGAGATCTGTGGGCAGCCGATCTTGTATTTGGTTTGTTTCTTTGTTGTTTCCTCATCCCTTTTGAATAGCTTGTATCAATGGCCCCTCTGGGCTCTGTACTGTGGTCTCTCTCATGGACCTCTCATAGGGCAACACATGTCCTCAGCTAAGGCAGGTGTCTCTATCTCTCTCTCCCACAACACCTGGCATGGTTTACCCAGGTGCTCTTCTGTACGGCCAAACAAGGAGAACGGAACATCACAGTATGATTTCAAGGTTGCAGAAACCACATTGACTTTTGACCTATCTCAAACTGTCTACTGAAGACATAACAACAACCAGACAAACTACAGCTGGTGGTGCAAGAGAGGATACTGCGCATGGAACGCAACGCACGCAAGATAACCTGACAGCATCTTCATCCTCTTGCATCCTCTACCTATATATGTGCTTCCAGGACAAACCTGATACCTAAACAGCCCCTCGCCTGCTCCCACAATCCTCTCTGCTCCTCCTCTCACCCATCCCAGAGACTCGTGAGGAGAGCGCCAGTTGATCTGTTTCTAAACGTTACGGATGGACGCTCGTCGTGACGAGCGTCCAAACAAACAAACACATACACACGCGCATACACACATATACCCACCCCACACACATAAACACTCTCAAAGGGAGACGAGTGGAATACAGTGGTGTATGTATGTATATTCTGTATGTATAGAACCCTCAGCTGTAATTAGTACATGTTGACATGTAGATGAAAATATGCATTGTGATCATAATACCTACCGTAGACAGGCTGGTGGCCGTTGATTTAGAAAGAGGAAGAGACACTCTCTCTAAGCCAATGGAAGCACTCTATCCTATGTTTTCAGGGTACATACTCTAAGTTTCCTTAATGACAGAAAATATAATGTGATGGAAATACTGTTCCTTTTAAAAAGGACCTCCTAAGCAAAACCACCGAGCTGAATGGGTTTTAAGCACTTTGAAGGGATGCATAACCCCCCCCCCCCCCTTTGATGTCAGAAAGAACCTGGCCAGAGTGAGAGAGCAGGGGGTGTGGAGGGTGGAGGGGCGAGGGGGGGGGGCAAACTGGGGCGCTCCAATTAAGTGGCAGTGCACAAAGTGGCGTGGGGCGCCCTGCCAGGAACTGTCTATTCATCCCATGTCAAAGGGATTTACACATCTCAATGAGTCAACAGCACTGCCAGGGCCTAGCAACATAGGGAAGAAGGGACGAGAGGAATACAGGAGAAGAGGAGTGCAGAGGAAGTGAGAGATAAAGGCAGAGATGTAGATCGACAGAGAGGAGAGAGAACAGCAGAGATGTAGATCGACAGAAAGGAGAGAGGAGGGCAGAAATGTAGAGTGACAGAGAAGAGAGAGAACAGCAGAGATGTAGATCGACAGAAAGGAGAGAGAAGGGCAGAAATGTAGAGTGACAGAGAGGAGAGAGAACAGCAGAGATGTAGATCGACAGAAAGGAGAGAGAAGGGCAGAGATGTAGAGTGACAGAGAGGAGAGAGAACAGCAGAGATGTAGAGAGACAGAAAGGAGAGAGAAGGGCAGAAATGTAGAGTGACAGAGAGGAGAGAGAACAGCAGATATGTAGATCGACAGAAAGGAGAGAGAAGGGCAGAAATGTAGATTGACAGAGAGGAGAGAGAACAGCAGAGATGTAAAGTGACGGAGAGGAGAGAGAACAGCAGAGATGTAGAGTGACAGAGAGGAGAGAGAAGGGCAGAAATGTAGATTGACAGAGAGGAGAGAGAAGGGCAGAAATGTAGATTGACAGAGAGGAGAGAGAACAGTAGAGATGTAGAGTGACGGAGAGGAGAGAGAACAGCAGAGATGTAGAGTGACGGAGAGGAGAGAGAACAGCAGAGATGTAGAGCGACGGAGAGGAGAGAGAACAGCAGAGATGTAGAGCGACGGAGAGGAGAGAGAACAGCAGAGATGTAGAGTGACAGAGAGGAGAGAGAACAGCAGAGATGTAGAGTGACGGAGAGGAGAGAGAACAGCAGAGATGTAGAGCGACGGAGAGGAGAGAGAACAGCAGAGATGTAGAGTGACGGAGAGGAGAGAGAACAGCAGAGATGTAGAGTGACGGAGAGGAGAGAGAACAGCAGAGATGTAGAGTGACGGAGAGGAGAGAGAACAGCAGAGATGTAGAGTGACGGAGAGGAGAGAGAACAGCAGAGATGTAGAGTGACGGAGAGGAGAGAGAACAGCAGAGATGTAGAGTGACGGAGAGGAGAGAGAACAGCAGAGATGTAGAGTGACGGAGAGGAGAGAGAACAGCAGAGATGTAGAGTGACGGAGAGGAGAGGAGAACAGCAGAGATGTAGAGTGACGGAGAGGAGAGAGAACAGCAGAGATGTAGAGTGACGGAGAGGAGAGAGAACAGCAGAGATGTAGAGTGACGGAGAGGAGAGAGAACAGCAGAGATGTAGAGTGACGGAGAGGAGAGAGAACAGCAGAGATGTAGAGTGACGGAGAGGAGAGAGAACAGCAGAGATGTAGAGTGACGGAGAGGAGAGAGAACAGCAGAGATGTAGAGTGACGGAGAGGAGAGAGAACAGCAGAGATGTAGAGTGACGGAGAGGAGAGAGAACAGCAGAGATGTAGAGTGACGGAGAGGAGAGAGAACAGCAGAGATGTAGAGTGACGGAGAGGAGAGAGAACAGCAGAGATGTAGAGTGACGGAGAGGAGAGAGAACAGCAGAGATGTAGAGTGACGGAGAGGAGAGAGAACAGCAGAGATGTAGAGTGACGGAGAGGAGAGAGAACAGCAGAGATGTAGAGTGACACAGAGGAGAGAGAACAGCAGAGATGTAGAGTGACGGAGAGGAGAGAGAACAGCAGAGATGTAGAGTGACGGAGAGGAGAGATGTAGATTGACAGAGAGGAGAGAGAACAGCAGACATGTAGAGTGACAGAGAGGAGAGAGAAAATGAGACAACAAGCAAACAATGTGACAATGTTGAAGTTAAATGGTTCCCACATTTAGAAATGTAGGGCAGCATTTCAGACAAAACCAACATTCTCTCAGCTAGACCTGACCAGACAAAATCTGCTCTTCTCTCAGGTCACCTCCACAACTCCTCTCCTACCCTTCCGCAAAAGAGTTCACTGACCCCTCCACCCCAGCTAGTGCCACTTCCCCACAGCCCTGTGACCTCACATCCTATCTGGGGTTGACTCTGTGTTAATGAACAATAGCTCTAAGCTCAACCAGATGTTCAGGCTAGCCGTTAAATACCTGTTGCTCTTCCACCCCAGCGATTCCTTTATCCTTCCCCAGTGCAGCTGCACTCTCCCTGGGCTGGGCTCCAAGTGCTTCAGCCCCTCTATGGAGGGGACCTCCACACAACCTGACTGCTCTGCTGTTCTGCTCTGCTGTCATCATCTAACAATAGCAGTGCTCACTGACTGATGAATCATGGCTTTAAAATAGGGATTGATGAGGATTCATGAGGATTCATGGGCTTCGGTGATGGCAGGTCTGATGACAGGGGTGTGTTGATGGTAGGGCAGAGACATCATAATGAAGCAACTATTTGTGTTTACATTGGCTTATATTGTATGTTTCATAAAATTATACACAGACCAATCAATGCAAGTGAATCATGTACAGTGGCTCTCCAGTGTAAAGCATTACCAAACCCAAAGCAATATTTAACAGTGGATTAATCAATGGGAAGACATCAGGGATGGACATAGACTGTGACCAGGGACAGTTAAGAGTTGGCCCCATTAGGAAAGTATAGTAGAGATAGAAACCAGTTCAATGTGTGTGTGTGTGTGTGTGTGTGTGTGTGTGTGTGTGTGTGTGTGTGTGTGTGTGTGTGTGTGTGTGTGTGTGTGTGTGTGTGTGTGTGTGTGTGTGTGTGTGTGTGTGTGTGTGTGTGTGTGTGTGTGTGTGTGTGTGTGTGTGTGTGTGTGTGTGTGCCTGCTTGGTGGGGAAGCAGTAGTAGTAAAAGGCGTTTGATGTGTGTATTAGCTCCCGTCCTTGCGGTCAGCGCGCAACACAAACACAACATCAAAAGGAGGATGGGAGCGGCGCTGCTACCTGGCTCTGTGGTGATAAGTTAATGCAGATCTATTAGGCAGAAGCATATTAAAGGATGAAGATGTCAGTCACACACACGGCAGGAGACATCACGTTGAGCTACTGTTGATGTCCTCCCGAGTTTGAAGCTTTCTGTTTTCGCCCATATGAAGCAAAATCATTTTTCTGAGGAGTTAAAGAGGGTATAAGTAACAGAGACAGTTGTGATCCCCCCTCGCCTGTTTGAAGAACACGGTTAGTGTGTTTTTCAATGAGATAAACTATCAGACTGCACACATGCCGTTTCATCAGAGTATGACCCTGACCATGACATTTCCCAGAAGCCTCAGTGTTATTCACAGGTTTCTGTAGATGCTCACACAGACACACACGCATACACACATGCCCTTATACACAAACGCTTACACCCCCCCCCACACACACACACACAGACACTCGTACACACACTCAGACTAATCTAAACAACCGGACTGTATGTAAACAGATCTGCAAAATAATGGATTGTTCAGTGTTCAAACAATAAGCTGTTAGCATATTCGCAGGTCAAAGTTATATTATCCAGAGTGCCACGCTGGGGGTATATTAACATGAGGGATATTTTGGAGAATGGAGGGAGGGGGCATAGAGTGCTGTCCTAATTCAGATGTACCCACTATTGGGCACCCCTTACCTCTTTCTTTCTTTATTTCTCTCCTCCACTCCAATACATACACAGACCCTCTATTTAACCAGGCTCACCCCTCCCCCTCTTACTTTATTTTCTCTCTCTTCTCACTGCTCATTCCTACTTTCATGTCTTCTGTCTCAATCCCCTCCCTCCTCTCTTTCCTCTCCCTCCTCCTTCTATCCATCACCTTTCCCATTTTCTTTCCTCTTTTCGCTTCACCTCTCCTTTTCTCCTCTTTTTCTGCTCTTTCCTCCTTTCTCCCTTTCTCCCCTATCCCAGACGGAGGCAAGCTATTGAGGTGAAGCACTCCATCAATCTCCCTGGTGAAAGAGAGAGGGAGAGAGCGAGAGAGAGAGAGAGAGAGAGAGAGAGAGAGAGAGAGAGAGAGAGAGAGAGAGAGAGAGAGAGAGAGAGAGACAGAGAGAGAGAGAGACAGAGAGAGACACAGAGAGAGAGAGAGAGAGAGAGAGAGAGAGAGAGAGAGAGAGAGAGAGAGAGAGAGAGAGAGAGAGAGAGAGAGAGAGAGAGAGAGAGAGAAAGGTGAAACGGACCCAGAATCTTGTTTTTGGATTAAGCAAATAGAGGAGTGGGTAATATAGGGCCATCAGGCTGCTTGGTGGGTCATTTGTCAGCCCTTCGCACGGCCACACAAACAAGAGACAAAAGGAGAGGGAAGTCAATTGCCACTGTCAGTGGAGAGGGGGAGAACGAGAAAGATAGAGGGAGGGAGCCATATCCACTTTCATTAGAAGTCTATGTATCCTCTAGCATGTGTTCTGCAGTGACTACCATGGCTTATGCATGTGTCAAGTCACATCCACAACCAAACCACTAGTCCGTGTTGTGTCTGTTAGGATAAATACGCTGTACCTTATTTGCTTTGGCCTCGTAGCTTAACAACTTAGCTGGCCTGTATTTGTTTTATCACCTAGCTCCTTCTCTTGCCTGGCTAATAAGTACATGCCTCTCTGGCTATACAGTTCATTAGTGTGATGGCTAGCTGGCTAATGTGTGTGTAGGGTAGGCTCCTGTCCCATTGGTGCACGTGTACATTGGGGAGGTGTGGCAGAGCAAACAGTGGGGAAGGACAGAGAAGAGGAAAACAGCTTATAAGAGAGATAATGTGACTGGTCATTTAGCTAATGGCAGTGATGTAATAGTGATTCTGTGGACTCTAGGGGCATAAGGGTGTGTAGTGGTGTGGTAGAGCAGACGGTCACATAGGGGGACTGTAGAGAGACCTTCCAGTGTTGTGACTGGACATAACAGACACATGCTCACGTTCCAACGCATGTCTGTATCTGTGTGTCATTTTTGGGTTGGCTCTGTGATGATTAGGCTTGACCTGAGACCTGAGACTGACCTTTGGCTTGAGGCCGGACAAGGTATTGGCAGTGAGGTCACAGGATTACTGTATAGACTGTATAGACCCTCCCCTCTTTTAAGCCTCCGTTGCTGTCCCAGGTCAAATCAACCTCATAATGCTGTACCACAGTGGCAGGGACGATGAGACTACCATGCTGCTGTAATGACATCAGAACAGAGTGGTGGAGCACGGCTTAGGCTAGTGAGATAATGAACAGAGGGTTTAATATGGTGATAAAGCTCCCATACCCCAGCCTGACCAACTGATTGGATTGGGCTCAAGGGGGCCCACTAGCCTCACATCAACCCCCTTTGACCCCTCACCGAGCTGGGATCGGTGAGAAGATTTGGGGGTCTGGATAGATTTGGATTAGCCAAATGGTCCTGACGTGATGTAATTGCCAAGGGACTGACCCCTGTGTAACACCAGAACCATAACAGTGCTGAATCCTCAGCATCTTGCCTAGTTAAATAAAGGTTCAATAAAAATACATACAAATCTGATTGGCTTATAAGGAGGATGCTGTTCCTGGTTTCCCAGTAAGGTTCAGCTAGGGTGACACGGATATGTCATGTGAGGCATCATATTTAGCTATTAGCTAAATCTGGTCCGACACATGTTTTCTCAGTGCTTTGAGACTTATGTTTTTGTTGTGTATTGTCCCTGCCAAATAAACTTCATAAATAAGTAAATAAAACGTTTAAAAAGGTTGTCGGTAAATGCATAAAATTCCAAACCTGGCTGAGGTTGTTATAGGGGAGGGAACTTCTAGAAAACCTGAGTTCCCGCTCGAGAAATAAATAAATTGTGGAATAATAAATCGCCCAGAGACAATGGACAGGTGGCATTTCAGGCTGCGCTGTTTAGTCGTGCAGTCTGCTTTCTGACAGCTTGATTTAGGCACCTGCAGCTGAGCCAGAATAACTGAGAGAGAAACAGAGAGAGAGAGAGACAGAGAAAGAGACAGAGACAGAGACAAACAGAGAGACCGAGAGAGACAGAGAAACATAGAGACAGAGAAACATAGAGACAGAGAGAGACAAAGAGAAACAGAGAAACAGAGACAGAGACCGAGAGAGACAGAGAAACAAAGACTGAGAGAGACAAAGAGAAACAGAGAAACAGAGAGACAGAGGGAGAAGGAAAACACACAAATCTCTATTCCATCTTCAATTCTCAGGCCTGAACTGCACTGATTGCAGAGGATACCATTCTACCACTCAAATGGCTGCACCCAGATCAGTTCAATGAGGTGGAATAAGGAGCTCTGCCCATTCTACGTCACTGTGAGTCGTGATGCCCATCTGACTCAGGGTCAGGTACATAGAGTGGTCACAGAAGGGATTGAGTCACCCCTCCACCATGACAGCCACCTGTTCCTGGCCCTTTCTGAGTCATATAGGGCTTATTGGGGGCAAGTGGATTAGGGTGCAGAGAGGGGGGAGTTTTGGGGGAACTTTGGTGGGGAGAAGGGGGGGTTGGCATATTTTTTATTTTACCTTTATTTAACTAGGCAAGTCAGTTAAGAACAAATTCTTATTTTCAATGACGGCCTAGGAACAGTGGGTTAACTGCCTTGTTCAGGGGCAGAACGACAGAACGACAGAACGACAGATGTACCTTGACAGCTCGGGGGTCTGAACTTGCAACCTTCCAGTTACTAGTCCAACGCTCTAACCTCTAGGCTACCCTGCCGCATAGGGTGTCCCCCGCTAAGAGATGGGTGTAATCCCTCTGTATTAAAGCAGTGAAACCTTGTCAGGGTGCAGAAAATTCTCCCCAAAACCATCCCCTTCACCCCTACCCCTTTTCATGCTCCCAGCATACATAGAGTTAGAGCAACACGGTGGGACAACCATACGCTTTCACTGAGTTCCTAAAACAGAGTGCCCCCCAACTCAATCAACATGTATCATTAAATTCCCACAAATAAATAATTGTGATAACATCTTTATTACCAATTGGCTACATACAATGAAGTTCAATACACCAATATTCACAATAAAACATTTTTATTTTAGATTGGCCTCTATTTAGTGTTAGGGGTAATATTTTGCTGTGGTTATGTCCCTCCTAATCTCCAGGTCAAGCAGTGATTATTTTTTACCCAATCTGTTTTAAAAGTATTGCCGTTAGAGGACAATTAAACATTTATAGCTCCTGGTCTAAAGCTGGTTTAAAGCCTGTTTCAATAAGCCCCACCTCCTCTCGCTCGCCCAGGTTAATTTGCTCTTCCCCCTCATTTCAATTTCACTGTAGTAAACGTCTTCCTTATTCCCCATGAGGGCTTCCATGGTGAGGTTTTGATTGTCCAAGGGGGTGGGCTGTGGTGTTGGCTGTGGTGGAATCGTCAAAGGGGTCGTCAAAGCCTCGGCAATGCTTGCCGGAGTCTTATTGCCGTGGCAATCAGCCCCATGCTACTTGGCCTGGGTGACCCCAGTCAGAGATAATCTTTATGGGATGGCCCATTAACATGCTGGGCAGGCCACCTCCCTCGTTTATCAAAGGCGCTGCTGTGAAATCAACTGTTTATGGACCCCCAGTGAGAGGATAGCGCTGCTGATTGCCTATATTAGGGCCTGGCTTGTAAATGAGGTGCCCATAGACAAGGAACCTTCAGTAGACTAGAGATACATATAATTATATGCTGGTGTTATTCTCACTAACTGAGCAATATATTTAATGACTACTGCAATAGCCGCAAGAGGGTTGGCATTGCAACCACCAAACCTGAAAACTCTGGGGGAGGGTGTATGTGTTCATCCACGTCTTCCATGTACAGCATGAACCCACAGAATACAACAATCCAACAACACCTACATGACGTTACACGTAGGGATGTTCAAATATATATGTGTCTATGTATGGCCATATAAATGTCCACTCCCATGATGCTGTCTCTAAACAACTCAATAGTCTTCCTTTCTTTCTACCCTGTCAAAGCTTCCTATGGTCCTGTGGATGTCATGTTGTTCTGTGGCTGTTTTGTGGAGATGGACATGTTAGCCACGTTAGCCGTGGAGTAGCGTAGCCTCATGCTAGGGAGGTGAGGCTGCTGTGGCATGGTCCGCTTAAAGCCTGATCACTGGTGAAGGCCTTGTCAATATGTCTTCCGTGATGGATGGTGATGGCCCACCGCGTCTTTGTACACAACAGGGGGCCCAAGTGTTTGACGCCTGAGAGATAGAGGGAGGGAGGGAGGGTGCGGGCGAGACTCAGCTTAATGTCCTTCACCAGTGCTGTGCATGTTCTCCCAACTCTGTGCTATTTGCTTTTCCCTTCACGGCACGGTTAACACCGTAAATTAACCTTTCCAATCACTCTGTGCTCAGAGTTTGGTGCACAACACAGACAGAGACAGAGAGGGAGTGAGAGAGAGACAGAGAGCGAGCAAGAAAGACACAGTGTTACGCAATGCACTGACTTAAGAGACAGAACATTCTCTTTTATGTGCACGTCCTGTGTACTCTGCAATATGTCCGTATCAAGCTGCTTTCTCTTCACCATTCTGGAGATGTAAATGAAACACATGAAAGACGATGTGCTGTAGAATCCCCCCTCCTTGTAGCCCATGTCTGTAAATAGAATGTAAATACCAAACAGCTATGCATGCTGATATACTAGCAAGTCGTTCAGGTACTTTTGTAATCCAAGATTCTCATTTGGCATGTACTGAAGAAGAAGAAGAAATCCAACAAGAAAATGAAATAAAAAATAAACTATAAAAATGGATACAGTTTGTTAAACAACTTCAATAACTGGGGGATATATGTCTTTGCTGTTAATGTTTTCTTACTGATACTTTAAATGCGATAGCCTGCCATTATTAACAGTGCTCTGCTCATGTTACTTGTTACCTGTTATTATGTTTGTAAAGATAGGGTTGAGGTAATGTAGGCCATGAACCTCCCGTAGGTTAGTGGATTGTCTAGGTCGGGGTATGATCGAGGAGAGAGGGGAGGGGTGGAGACAAGCTCTGACTCATACTTATCATAGATTATTTCAATGCCATTGCACGTTCGTATACATACTTTAAAATGAATTATTACATATCCTTAGTCGCTAATTCAGCCAATTAAATGCCATGGCCAAACGGTTTCGCTTGAAAGCTGTTAGTTGAGTCGGCAGGATCTGAGAGCCAGATTGAGCTGCTTATTTGATTTATTTAACCAAAATGAAAATTCACCAGCTTCAAAGAGTGGGCCGCTTTTTAAAAGGTACACATATGTTTCTAACACGACAACACAACATAATACTACAACAAAGCTCAGAAGAAGCTTGGTAGAGAACAACTTTGTAATGTTGATTCACTTCACTTATAAATTGAGGGTGTAATTAATTAGTTACAAATTACTTGCAAGGAGAATGAGTAATTTAAAACTTGGACTGGACAAATCCTGTTTTTCCAGTATGGTCTTTGCAATGCGTGGGTATATTGAGAAACAAGCAATGATTATTAAAAATTATAATTTGCCTCGGCCCTAGCGACTGAAATGTTCTGAGAGGATGAGAAAGGAGGAGGGTTGGTTGGATGAGAATGGTTTTGTTTTCTAAGAGTGTTTATTTTCCACCATGTTAGAAACTGAATTCCATGGCGCTCATGGTAGATGGAAGTGTCTAATTTTTAACCTGTGCTAAAGATATTTTAAATTTAATAAATAATCGTTGTAACAAGACAACTGCTGTCTGTGTCATAGTGTGTGTCATATCTTTGTACAGGTCTAGTTAATGATGGTCTATGCCAGACTGTGTGTGTAGTGTGACTTTAATAATATTATTCCTCAGTGTACTGTGCTCCTGTCCTTACAGTAGGGTCAGTAGATGGAGTGTGTGTGTGTGTGTTTGTGTGTGTGTGTGTGTGTGTGTACGTGTCTTTCAGAGTGTGTTTATATCTGCGTCAGCGTGTCTGCATATGTACTGTATGTACCCCTGAGTGCGTACATGAATGTGTGCATGTGTATGTGTGAGTAGGTGCCATGGTGACGGCCCATCAGGACTAGATAAACATGGACGTCAGGCTCTTTCAGGCCATCATCCATTCAAGCGAGCCACTCAACCAGGCAGGATGGGATTTGATACAGAAATAGCCAAATGTGGCCCTCATGCCTCCACTCTGGGCCAATGCTCCTTCCCCAGGGACCTGATAGTGCCCTCAACCCTCCACTCTGGAATAATGCTCCTTCCCCAAGGACCTGATAGTACCCTCAACTCTCCACTCTGGACTAATGCTCCTTCCCCAAAGACCTGATAGTGCCCTCAACTCTCCACTCTGGACTAATGCTCCTTCCCCAAGGACCTGATAGTGCCCTCAACTCTCCACTCTGGACTAATACTCCTTCCCCAGGGACCTGATAGTGCCCTCAACCCTCCACTCTGGAATAATGCTCCTTCCCCAAGGACCTGATAGTACCCTCAACTCTCCACTCTGGACTAATGCTCCTTCCCCAAAGACCTGATAGTGCCCTCAACTCTCCACTCTGGACTAATGCTCCTTCCCCAAGGACCTGATAGTGCCCTCAACTCTCCACTCTGGACTAATACTCCTTCCCCAGGGACCTGATAGTACCCTCAACCCTCTACTCTGGACTAATGCTCCTTCCCCAGGGACCTGATAGTACCCTCATTCTTCCATTCGGGACAAATGCTCCTTCACCAGGGACCTGAAAGGACCCCCAACCCTCCACTCTGGGCTAATTATCATTCACCAGGGACCTGAAAGGACCCCAACCCTCCACTCTGGGCTAATTATCATTCACCAGGGACATGAAAGGACCCTCAACCCTCCACTCTGGGCTAATGCTCCGTCACCAGGAACCTGAGAGGACCCTCAACACATTCTGGACTAATGTTCGGTCCCCGGACAATAAAGTGTACAAGCTCAGGGCGAGGATCTCCTTCCAGAAAGACATCAGGGACTGTAACATACTCTGTTTCACGGAATCATGGCTCTCTCTGTATATACTGCCCCATCCATACAGCCAGCTGGGTTCTCAATAGATCACACGGACAAGAAGAAAGAACTCTCCGGGAAAATGAAAGGTGCTGTATGTTTCATGATTAACTACTCATGGTGTGACTCAAGTCATTTTGCTACCCCAATCTGGAATACCTCACTATCAAATGGCAGCTGCGTTACCTCCCAAGAGAATTGTCTTCTGTCATCGTCGCGGCCGTGTATATTCCCCCTTAAGCAGACACTGTGACAGCGAGCTACACTGGACTTTGTTCAAACTGGAATCCGCATATCCTGAGGCCGCATTATTGTAGCTGGGGACTTAAATAAAGCAAATCTGAGGAAAACGCTACTGAGGTTTTATCAACAAATCACTTACACTATTCGCTCTTCAGAAATGTGGGATCATTGCTGCTCCACTCTTCCTATAGGCAGAAACTTAAACAGGAAGTACCCTTGGTCTAGACTGTTCAATGTTGGTCTGACCAATTGGAATCTATGCTTCAAGATTGTCTTGATCACATTCCGGGTAGCCTCAAAGAATAACATTGATGTATACACTGACTCAGTGACCCACTGAGTTTATCAGGAAGTGCATAGGGGATGTTGTTCCCATTTAGAACCTATCCAAACCCAAGAAAAACATGGATAGATGGCAGCATTCGTGTAAAACTGAAAGTGCGAACCATTGCATTTAACCATGACAAGGCAACTGGGAACATGGACGAGTACAAACAGTCCAGCTATGCCCTCTTGTAAGGCAATCAAACAGGCAAAACATCAGAATAGAGACAGAGTGGTCGCAATTCAACAGCTCAGACACAAGATGTATGTGGCAGGGACTCCAGACAATCACTGATTATAAAGGGAAAACCAGCCACGTCGCGGACACCGTTGCCTTGCTTCCGGACAAGCTAAACACCTTCTTCGCCCACAGTGTCGTCACCACGGGCAACCACCACTGACATGGACTCAGACCTCTCATTCTCCGTGACTGACGTGAGTAAGTCACGGAGCAAGGCTGTCGGCCCAGATGGTATCTCTAGCCATGGCCTCAGAACATGAGCTGACCAGCTTTCTGTAGTGTTTATAGACATATTCAATCTCTCCCTATCCCAGTCTGTTGTCCCCAATGGATTCAAGATGTCTACCATTGTTCCTCTACCCAAGAAAGCGAAGGTAACGGATCTAACTGACTATTGCCCCAAAGCACCCACTTCTGTCATCATGAAATGCTTTGAGAGGCTAGTTTAGGATCACAACATCTCCACGTTACCTGACACCCTAGACCCACTACAATATTCATACCACCAAGAAACATCCATGGATGATGCAATCACCATCTCACTGCACACTGCCCTATCCCATCTGAAAAAGAGGAATACCTATGTGAGAATGCTGTTCATCGACTACAGCTCAGCCTTCCACAACATAGTGCCCTCTAAGCTCGGGGCCCTGGGTCTGAACACCTATGCAAATGGATCCTGGACTTCCTGACAGGCCGACCCCAGTTGGTGAAGGTAGGCAAACAACACCTCCGCTACACTGATCCTCAACACGGGGGCCCCACAAGGGTGTGTTCTCAGCCCACTTCTGTTCTCCCTGTTCACCCATGACTGTGTGGACATGCACGTCTCCAACTCATTCATCAAGTTTGCAGACAGTTCTACAGTGGTAGATCACCAACACAATAAGACAGCCTACAGGGAGGAGGTGAGGGCCCTTGCGGAGTGGTGCCAGGAACATAAGCTGTCCCTCAAGATGAACAAAACTAAGGAGCTGATCGTGGACTTCAGGAAATGGAGCACACCCCCATCAACATCAACTGGATCGCATTGGAGAGGATGAAAATGTTCAAGTTCCCCGGCATGCACATCACAGAAAAACTGAAATGGCCCATCCACACAGATAGTGTGGTGAAGCAGGTGCAACAGCACCTCTTCAACCTCAGGAGGCTGAAGAAATGTGGGTTGGCCCCTAAGACCCTCACAAACTTATCACCGCCTTATCACCGCCTGGTACCGCAATTGCACCGTCCGCAATAGCAAGGCTCTCCAGAGGGTGGTGCGGTCAGCCCAACGCATCACTGGGGACACACTACCTGCCCTGCATCGACAGCACCCAGTACCACAGAAAGGCCAAGAAGATCATCAAGGACCTCAGCCACCCGAGCCACAGCCTGTTCACCCTGGTACCATCGAAGGTGGAGACAGTACAGGTGAACTAAACAAACAAAGGAAAAAACAGCCTGCATCTCCAGGCCACCAGTATCCTGCCCTGTACTTTAGTCACCATTACTAGCCTGCTACCACCTGGTACTCAACCCTGCATTTAGAGACTGCTGCCCTGTGTACATTGTCCCTGAACACTGGTCACTTTAACAATGTTTGCATACTGTTTTACCCACTTCATATGTATATATTGTATTCAATGCCTATCCTATTTAACATCTGCTGTACACACCCTTTCAATCAATATACTGTCAATCCCATCGTTTACATTTATATTACGGACACAAGCGTTGCTCGTTCTAATATTTCTATATTTCTTTAATCGTTTCTTTTAATTTGGGGGATTTGTGTATATTGTTTTGTATTGTTACTGCACTGTTGGAGCTAGGAGGATTTTGCTACACCCGCGATAACATCTGCTAAATATGTGTAAGTTACCAATATAATTTGATTTGACTGAATGCTCCTTCTCCAGGGACCTGAGAGGTCAGGGGCGCTGGGGACCTCATAACCAAATCAATAGGTTCTCTCGCTCTCTAACTATCTCTATCTCTCTCTCAAATTGTGTTTGATTGTATCAATAGTCAGGCACTATTGATACTGGGTCACATTTCAGTGAAGCTCTCATCCTTAGTGTACAGTATGTGGCCCCAGTGAGGATCGAAACCCACAACCTTGCTGTTGCAAGCACCATTCCCCACCCAAGCCACTGCTACTGCTGTTTGTTGCTTCTGCCACTATACAGCATGTCATCAGCCGGAGACGGATGGGGATGTTTGAACATAGTATTTTGAAGCTAATCAATAAGATTGCCCCCACCCCACCCTCCCCACGTCCCTCCTTGATAATGCTTGTGTGAAGGTTATCAGAGTCTTCATTCATTAAAAGCCACTCACAGCTGAGAAGAGGGAGGAGGGGGGTGGTGATTGGGTGTGTTTGTAAGTTTAAATAAATCGCTTACGAGAGGACACATTCAATTAGTTATTTCATTATACCCCTATGTGTAATCAATCGGCAAACCCGATAACAAAGCCACATCAATTTGCCGTGCCGCTCCGGCAGACATTTCTCCAAATGATTGAAGAGCACCTCTGTTGAGTGATGCTTCCAATGAGTCCTTCTCTCTGCTCTGCTCACAACTAAGAGGAGATGGAAGTTTAGCAGGGACCAGTATCACAACATCTGGGTTTTCAATATGATATTTAAGGTAAATAATTTAAGGTAAATCATTAGCGTTCTAATTTTCAAAGAATGACATTGAGGTTTCTAGGTTATTTCTAATTTCACTGTGAGAAAGATCTCTCTCTCTCTCTCTCTCTCCCTCCTCCCCTTCACCCATAGAGTGATATATGGCAGAATAGAAGCCTTTCTCTTTCTTTCTCTCATTCCCCCTCTCTCTCCCCCTGCACCCTGCAGCGAAGATAAACAATGTGCGAGTGACAGTCTCTCATCACTCTGGTGGCTGAAGCTCTGGCCCTGACCTGATAACATCAAGTGTGCGTGTCACCTGCCAAGTGCCTTCTGTCACACTTCAATGGCAACCCAACAGCCAGAGTGTGGGTAGGGTGGTGCATGTGTGTGTTTGTGTGCTTGTGCATGGGGGTTTATGTGTGCATGTTGGCATACCAGTACAGACCTTTGTTGTCTTGAGTGAGGGTGAACGTGGCAATGGGGGGTTTTGGAGGTATGCCAGGAAACGGAGAAGAAGGGGGAGGGGGAGGGGTAACGACCCAAATGAGAAGGACTTGTGCAGGCACTGTGAAACTATCTCATTTTGTGGGCTCTGCTAGTCTCATTCTCATGTTCAGAATGGACATGGTGATCCGGGAACGCAATTATTTTCACCTATAAAAGGCAACATATGCCAAGATCATAAAAGTTCTTATTGGACAGTAATTTATTAAAGCAAGTCGTAGAAATGGAGAGAGGTAGGGCACATAGCTTCAATATAAAGGTGCTTTTCTGCTTCTCATTACGGGCCTAAACGCCAGTAGAATTCAATAACATACTGTCTGGATGTAGAGTGAAGGGGATGAGCAGAGTAGGAGATGTATTTTCTTTATGGGGATCATGGTTGAAATGGGATGGTAATCCATAAAACATTCTATGGCCGTGTCCATTGTCCACGGTGTGTGTGAGGAGGTGTGCATATTTGGATGTCGGTGTGTGTGTGTGTGTGTGTGTGTGTGTGTGTGTGTGTGTGTGTGTGTGTGTGTGTGTGTGTGTGTGTGTGTGTGTGTGTGTGTGTGTGTGTGTGTGTGTGTGTGTGTGTGTGTGTGTGTGTGTGTGTGTGTGTGTTAGTGTGTGCTCTAATCAACCACCACAGTTAAAGAATCACCCAGACTAATGTCGTAATCTAACCCACAATCACATCCTTATTGGACTCTGAACTCCTCACCCTCATGTGTCCATTGGTTGCCTCTGCATCTGCGGGCATCGCTTCCAAATGGCAAAACGTCACTTTGTGCCAAGTTTCAATGAGGAGCTTGAGGAACGCACCCATGCCGAAAGAAACACTACGCAGATACAATCTGTATTCATGTCTGGATTGGATTAGAATTGCCACGTTCTCCAATATTGGCGCGTGATCTACGGTAAGTGTGTGTGTGTGTGTGTGTGTGTGTGTGTGTGTGTGTGTGTGTGTGTGTGTGTGTGTGTGTGTGTGTGTGTGTGTGTGTGTGTGTGTGTGTGTGTGTGTGTGTGTGTGTGTGTGTGTGTGTGTGTGTGTGTGTGTGTGTGTGTGTGTGTGTGTGTGTGTGTGTGTGTGTGCGTGTGTGTGTGTCTTGTGTGTCTATTGTATGTGTGTAAATCAGTGTAGAGCTTGAATGCGGTGGTGAATGAGCAGTAATACAGCTTCATTGTGATCCACACAATGGGGAATGATGTGGATTAGCCAATGGGGAGCAGATTGTATTGAGGAGCTTATCAGCATCTTCTCATTATCTAATACAGTAAGTGGAGGGGAGCTAATTGTGTCGGTGCATGTTTTGACACAGAACAATGGTTTCCTATGTACCACTGTTCATCTGCTGAGGAGAAATGAGTGATAAAGGAAACATTGTCTGGGTTTATTGTAATGCTAAAATTCAGTTTTTGTTCATGTAAATGATTGTAAATGACTCTGGTTATTCTAGACAAGGTGGAGGTTTTGCATCCTTTAGTGTGATAAATACCAACACAAATGAAGGAGAACAAACAAAACAAAAGCAGGAAACAGACCATTGTGTTTGGCTGGCTGGAGGGGAGGGCTTATCTACTGTACAGTGTGTGTGCATGCTTAGAGGATGTGTTCTGTGTATGTGTTTGGTCATTCATACTTGCTAGAGGAAACTGGAAACATAGACATGTAGGGAAAACACACTAACACAAACAATGATGGCGTGTATTAAAGCTATACAAATGACCTTTGACCCTAAGAGAGAATATGACATTAAATCAGGAACACTCATCTTGTTGGCGAGCGTCTCCCTTGGACAGTCTCCTTGGGTACACGTAGCCCCCATCCCTCTCTCTCCTCTCTCTCTCTCTCCCTTTCTTTCTTTTAAGGAGGAATGATGTGCCGGCCCATTGAGATAATGATGCTAATGGTAGTCCTTTACAGGGCTATGTCATTTAGCCCATGAGTGGCAATCACAGACCTACCATTCTGAAGACCTTGACTATGTAGGGACTTGATTACCTTGACCTTGTCTGAACCCATGGCTGTACATTCAGAAGAAGAGAGCTACAGAGCCATAGAGGGAAAATGTCTTTAACAAAGGGGCTTAATCTAGACCCTAATCCTGACCCCTTCTCCCTAACCTTTTGATGCCACAGACAAACACAGACACACAGACATCCCACTGGGAACAAGCTGAATGAATCAACATTGTTTCATTTCAACAAAAATATTGTTGGATTTTCCATCTGACGATGTTTAAATCAATGTGAAAAACTGACTGGATTTGCACAGAGCCATCAATGCACATTCATTTTGGGAAGTGTTGTATTCTTAACCTAAATCCAATGTCATAGTTCAAATTCAGGTTGATTTCACTTTAAATTCACATTATAATTATAAATTAAATATAAATGACACTGAACTGAATTGACGTCTGTGCCCAGTCAGATCGAACTTCACTCATGCCCCAAAACAGTAGTCAGATGCTAATCGAATACCTTTTGCAAGAGATACTCACGTATCCTCTGATGGTATATACTGGGATCATCATATTCCCTCTGATAAAGAGGCATCTACTTCCCAGATGAGAGGCTCTGCCATGTTCTCCAGGTAGACCACTGAGCAGACCGCAATGCACCTCCTGCCACATCACTCCATTAAACAATCACAACAACTGACTGATAGAATGGATGAGTAAGGCTCTGAGGATGCCAACTGAGATATAGAGCACTCTATAAACTAGTTTCTGATTCAGTTAACACTGCATTACTATGTATTCCAACAAGTAGAACAATATAACATGTTTGCTGATGTGGTGCGTCTATGCTGTAAAAATGGGGAAAACTGGTGCGTGATTGCAAATTTGACCATTTCTTTCCCAGTCTAGAGGACATTTAACCAATAATACGAGAGGCCATAGTCAATCGAATAGAACTAACGACCAGAGAACGCCGAACATTGCCCCCAACAACCAGTGTTTGTGAATGTAGCTTCATGTTTTGTTGAAAAATGTATGGTTTGGGAATGAATCTTGCTTTTTAATACTGGCAATTCATTGTATAAAAGCAATAGTACCCTGAAGTCCATGTGTTATGACATTTTTATCATACCTGTGATGAGGTCATGAGGCGAAGCAGAGTGGCGTAGACCCCTACAGCCATGACAAAAATGCCATAACACATAGACTTGCATGTACTATTTATACATTGAGTTTATACATTGGGTTACCAGCGTTCTGGCTGGCTCGCTAGCTAACGCTACGTGGATGATCTGTGTAGTAATGTTATTCATATCTCTGAGAGCCATTTGCATTGCTAGTTATAGCCTAATGTTAGCTAACTAGCTAATATAGAACCTAACTAGTTAGTTAGCTTTAGCTACCTGTAGATTCATGCAGGGTGGTAACATTATGAGTTGGGATTATGGTTTATTATTTAACTAGCTAGCTAGCTACATGTCTACACAAAAGACGACACTGCAAGTAACCATTTCACAGTACCGTTTACACATTCTAACAAGCCAGAAATTAACCACAAGCTTTTTCAGTTCTGCCCACACATTTTCTATGGGATTGAGGTCAGGGCTATTTTGCAAAGTGCACCAGTCCCTCCTGCAACAAAGCACCCCCACAACATGATGCTTCCGCCCCCGTGCTTCACAGTTGGGATGGTTTTCTTCAGCTTTGAAGCCTCCCCTTTTTCCTCCAACCATAACAATGGTCATTATGGCCAACAGTTCTATTTTTGTTTCATCAGACAAGAGGACATTTCTACAAAAAGTGCAATCTTTGTCCCCGTGTGCAGTTGCAAACCGTAGTCTGGCTTTTTATGGCAGTTTTGGAGCAGTGGCTTCTTCCTTGCTGAGTGGCCTTTCAGGTTATCCCGATATAGGACTCATTTTCCTGTGGATATAGATATTTTTGTACCTGTTTCACACCAAAGTACGTTCATCTCTGGGAGACAGAATGTGTCTCCTTCCTAAGCGGTATGACAGCTGCGTGGTCCCATGTTGTTTATACTTGTGTTCTATTTTTTGTACAGCTGAACGTGGTACCTTCAGGAATTTAGAAATTGCTCCCAAAGATGAACCAGACTTGTGGAGGTCTACAATTTTTTTCTGAGGTCTTGGCTGATTTCTTTTGATTTTCCCGTGATGTCAAGCAAAGAGGCACTGAGTTTGAAGGTAGGGCCTTAAAATACATCCACAGGTACACATCCAATTGACTCAAATGATGTCAATTAGCCTATCAGAAGCATCTAAAGCCATGACATCTTTTTCTGGAATTTTCCAAGCTGTTTCAAGGCACAGTCAACTTAGTGTATGTCATCTTCTGACCCCCTGGAAATGGGATACAGTGAATTAGAAGTGAAATAATCTGTCTGTAAACAATTGTTGGAAAAATTACTTGTGTCATTGTCACGACTTCTGCCGAAGTCGTTGCCTCTCCTTGTTCGGGCGGTGCTCGGCGTTCGACGTCACCGGTCTTCTAGCCATCATTGATCCTTTTTTCATTTTCCATTGGTTTTGTCTTGTCTTCCCACACACCTGTTTTCAATCCCATTCATTACCTGTTGTGTATTTAACCCTCTGTTTCCCCTCAATTCTTTGTCAGAGATTGTTTTATTGTCAGTGTAGTGTGATTGTTGTATAGGTGCGCGTCGGGTCCTCGTACCCATGTTTGTTTATGTACAGTTAGTGTTATGGAGCATACTCCGTGGACTTTATTAAAAGACTCCATTTTACACTCCATTTGACTCTCCTGCACCTGACTTCCCTGCCACCTATTACACCTATGCATGACAGTCATGCACAAAGTAGATGTCCTAACCGACTTGCCAAAACTATAGTTTGTTTACAAGACATTTGTGGAGTGGTTGAAAAACGAGTTTTAATGACTCCAACCTGTGTATGTAAACTTCCAATTTCAACTGTACCTGTAATCCCTTGTTTGCAGTGGAATCAATGTCATATTGATCACTGAGTAATTATATAATCGGAATGGTATTTATACCAGATGAAATTCATTTCCGTATATTCATTTTCTCTCTAATAACGCTAGTTCATCTTGAGTAGTGTGTATGATCATATGAGCTGGTATAATAGAGGTAGACAGTCTTTAATAATATAATTACATTTCATACATAATAGCATTTCATTGGGAAAGGTTCCAAGTTAATCTTGTTTCTTTCACTGTGTTCTCATTGCATTAGGTATAGTATGTTAATTCAGAAAAGAGCGGATACCGGATAAATTATTTGAAGTCCAGCAATGAACTTCATTAGTCACAGGCATGCACACATGAACACAGACACACCCAAGTGCCCATACAGTAATAATGTGCATGTGTGAACACACATGTGAGCATGCAAAACCACCCACACACACACACCTACGCACGCACCCACACATGCATGCACACAGCCCTTGGGCATGTCTCATTAAATTCAGGTGAGCAGATTCATTAAAACGTTATTTAAATCCCTCAGGACTGTAATCTGCATCACTCGTGTGCCTGTCACACACACGCACACACAGACACACACAAACATACACACACAAGAAAACTGCATTGGAACGATTGGTGTTGAAAGAATTTGCAGGTAAGCAGAAACATTGGTGTGACCTGTATACACAAGCACACCAACAGGGCAGTCACCGCATACACTCCCGGTAATACAGTAGGAATTACAAGCACACCAACAGGGCAGTCACCGCATACACTCCCGGTAATACAGTAGGAATTACAAGCACACCTCCACATCTGTCATACTCCAGTCTGTTTAATATCAATACAGTGGAATCTACCAGTGTCTGTTCTCTCCAATGCTTTACATTCAAACAACAATTGTGAACGGTTCGTTTTTTTCTGAATTTGCAAAACCTTGGTTCCTCCAGACTCCCCCTTGTGTGTCTCAGAGCTGACCTTGTGTGTCCCTATCCCCTTCCTCCCCCACTCTCATACCCCCATCTTACCCTCCCTTCCCAGCTCCTATACTCCTACACAACCACAGACCTGACCTTCAGTGGGCCTGTAATTGGTGTACCAGGGGTACGCTTTGTTAGCCTCGTGTAATTTCTGCAATAACTTTACTGATTGCCTGACACTGTCCTACACTGTGAGCCGCTCCGCCATGCTACACTGAGGATAAATCAGAGAGGAACTTAGCTGGAGCTGAGAGGAGAGGTCACACACCATGGGGCTATCTAACGACTCAATGGAATTTTGCCACATTCAATTCAATGAAAATGTAGTATGGTTTTCACTTTATAACAGAGATGTAGATGGGGCTTTTATGTTCAATTCTATGTAGTGTTTGGCTCTTTTCTGTTTTTATCTAGTTGTTCTCGAACATCATGTCGAGATTTTCGAGCAGGTGTTTCTAAAGGTGACACACCTCTGCAACACATTGAATCCAACATTGAAAAACAGGAGTTGAAACCAATTCAAAGAGACTCTATGGTAAAACGTCTTTAGTTCTCACGCTGTGTTTATTAGCAACTGTTCTGAGAAAGAGTGTACGACCTCCCACTCAATGCTGGGGACTCTGAAGGTGTCAACATTGACAAAGCTGATATGTAGGAGTCACGTTTCACTTATTCTTCTCATTGAACATTTTCCCACCTATTTAAAAACAATTGGACAGAAACTGAAACGTGAGGCGTGGTTTTGTACAAGATTTCAGGGGGAAATCATGAAAGTAGTGAGATGTGGAGATAGTGAGCAAATGTCTTTGCATTTTTTTACCACGTTTGCTTTTTGACATTTACTGATGATGGATAATATTGTGAGGTCAAAATGTTTACATTTACATTACATTTAAGTCATTTAGCAGACGCTCTTATCCAGAGCGACTTACAAAGTTTATATGATTTAACGGGTGAAAGAGAATATAAAAATCAAAACATAATGTAAAACAGCATGTTCTCAGTCCACCCACACAACACAGTGAACAGGCTCCGAACAGGATATGAGAAAGAGAGAAGGTGAGAAAAAAAGAAAGAACAAGAAAGAGAGAGAAAAAAAAGTAAACCATCTCGGGTGCGTGCTGCGAGGCCCTCTCCTGACCTTCACCTGGGTGCCGAGGCAAATTGCATTAGAGAATGACATGCCATTCATCTGGGCTGTACTTGGAGGATCATTTAGCTAATTTAATGATTCATAAGTTTAACACCTCTTAATAATTTCATTTGGCCCCCGCGTGATTGAAATCGTGGCGAGTGAGTTGCGTGCACGGCGCACGGAGGGAGGCAGATGAGATGAGCTTGGCTGTCTGTCTGGATGTTGGAGGGAGATAGAGGATGGAGGGAGAGCAAAAGAGAGACAGAGGAGAAGAAATTCCCAGAGGATGGTAGATCAGTCTATTACCAGCCTGACCTTTTCCCTCCTCTGGATCCACCATTAGAGGGGAAATGTGAAAGTAAAGCATTGATTAACACAGTTATCCAGCCTGGTAGGAGAAAGACAAAGGAAAAATATGTTCATACATTAGGAAAATGCCCTGCATTATTAATGTAAGGATTTGTGTTAAGTGGAGAGCCATGGCGTTCCTGTTTTATATGGGATGTATAGTGAGAACTCACACTGGCAATAGAGAGGGGATTGAAATAGAAGAGGACTACTGTGATATTTACTTTAAACCATGGAGGGAAAAGGCTTTTCATAGCATTTGATGATTGCAAAAATGTCTTGAACTGTTTCAGGTTTTGGAAAGTAATGATCTTTGCCTTGATACCTTGATCTGCGTGTAAATATGAACTACATGGCAATGCGGTGGGCCTTGACCTTCTATAAACACCGTGTTATTACAAATGACAGCCCAAATACTGTACATGCAAACTCTCAGCAGTTTCCAAAGCCTTACAAAAAACATGTTTTCAATGAGTCAAGTTGCATACATGTAACTATTGCATAAATATAATGAATGAAACTGCATGGTCAGGAACTTGTATGAACATTGTGGGACTTTTGATGTTTCACGTTCACATTTCACACCGTTTCTTATAATGGTGAATGTATTGTGACATCAGCTTGGAACAATCTATACCGCAGAGTTGTGTAAGATCACCTAACTAGGCCACAGTGCTGGTAAAGAACATGAACATATTTAATAATATGGGTAATGGTGTCATCCACTGAAACTCATCACAAACTGTCGGTTTGAGGGCAGGTTGGCATTTATTGGGATGACTCATGTACCGGAGGCAGCTCTGCATAGTCTTCCTAGCTAGCACAGCTACAAAGTCATAAAATCTGTCATCAAACCTAACCTTAACTCTGACCACACTGATAGCCTTATGCCTAAACCTAACCTTATATGAAGACCCCAGCAAAGATGATTGTTTTCATAAATGTTTTCCAATAAATAGCCAATTATGACTTTGCTGCTGGCCCATGTAGTGGAAATATCTCATCTCTGCCTCCAGGACAAGATTTATCCCAATAAACGTCAACCTGCTGTTTGTGCAGCCACTGAGGACAGACCATGGTTGCAAAGAGAACAGAACAGGCCAGGGTGTGATATAGGCTGATAGTCAGAGTGATCTGACCACAGCATGTTGACTGATACCTCGTAGGAGGCGAGGAGAACACTGAGCTGAAGGCTGAGATGGTGGTGGTGGTGACACACACTCCTCTGGTCGGTAATACACTCCTCCGGTCGGTAATACATTCCTCCGGTTGCAGTTATGGTTGCAGTTTCGGCTCAGTGCTCGTGTCTGTCTCAGAACTTCTACTCTCGGTTCCCAGGGGTTAGTGACTGTGTGATGATCTACCATGAGGTCCACACTATCAGAGCCACATCAATACAGATTGCCTGGTCTGTTTTGACCTCTGGAATGAAAAAAAGGATTCTAGTGTAATTGTAACTTGAGGGGGCAGTGATTGCATGTGTAAAAATGGCTCCATTGTATGATGGGTAAAGGAATGATTGTGAACATTTCTCCTTAAGATAACTTTATATTATTTCATAAACTGTTTTACTGTGACACTTTGTGCATTAATAAGTACATGAAGTCAAATCCCATGTCAATAGCAATAACAGAGCCTATAATTGCTTCACAAATGAAAACATGCTAAAAGGCACCTTGCAGGCCCTTGGCCCCAAACATTCAGATCACAATGTATTATATCAGCAGCAGCTGCAGATGGGTATAGGACAGAATCTTGTACTGCACAGAGTCTAATTCAGATTGAATTTAAATGGGATTTTTCCCTTTCTCACCATACGTCTCACATCTCCTTACAAGCCCACTGAAGCCTATTAGCTTTGACCTTGTCTGTTGGCCATTGACTGTTCTCCCCATACCTCGTCACCATCTCATTCTCAATGACCCCAAAGACACAAGGTCAAGACAGACCCACCTACATTCATCTCAATCTATTTACAGAGACCAGGAGCTTGGTGGTTGGTTGTGTTAACTAGCGGGGCTGCCAGAACAGTGATGGACCTCCAGACAACCTTGGTGGGCCCGGCTCCAATCTACCCATCCAGGACGTGATGCTTATCTCCAGTTTAGCTGGGAAGAGAAGAGAGGACTCCAATTGTGTGGGCCCTATGTTGTCATGATGGACAAAGATACTCTATTAAGTTCATGATTTAAGGGTTTGCAAAGATGAGATGCTGAGAGGCTATGTGTCAAAACAAACCAAGCCACAGCTGGCACCTGTGTGTGTCCACGTATACACACACATGCTCACATTCCATCTGTCAAGGCATCAGATATCCCTTTCACCATAAACATCTGCTTTACAGCAATGTATCTCTCTCTCTGACTCTCTCTCTTGTTCTCTCTCTTTCTCTTTCTCACTCACACACACATACATACAGTACGTCTATGATGCAGGGACAACATCATCTTTATATGATTCTCATAGCATACTGGCTTTTGGTTGCGTGTTGTAAGGTATGTGAAACAAACGACACCAACAACCACAATTTAGCTTTTCCAACTTAAACTTTATGAAGCATTTAGCTCTGGATTACTGAACACCCAAGTCCAAATCACTTTGAAATCCTCCCAAATGTTATTTTTGTAGGGAGATCAAAAAACACTGTAGCAATTTATTTGCAATAAACTTTCACTGGGTCCCACAGAAATGCAGCTCCGCCGACCTCCGACCTCCGACTCTTCATCTTCAAAACAACCTGGCGTGTCTATGCTCATGCCCACAAAGGGAGGGAAGCACCAGAGGGGAAATGGCTGAGAACTCTGTAGTGGTTTTGGTGGGAGACCCTCGTGTAGACTGTGTATGCACTTAAAATGCATCTGTGAAACTCCAACCTATGTAAACGGCTTAAGAAAATAAACACGTCTTCTATTACAAATAAACGTTGGTATGGAATACAGACGCGGGGCCACAGTCTTGGCTTTAGTGACTACCTGGGGAGAAAAATGAAGTACAATTTTTATAAATGGAGTTTTCTTGGAAGTCCGGCGAACTCAGGGGATTCTCACTTTGAGGGTCTTGGACATCAAGGGTGTGTCTGGCCTGTTTATTAAGGCAGGTTCCCAACAACCACAAACCCCTAGCCAAACACCCTTTACTCAACAGACCAAGCCCCTTAACTCAACAGGGTGCACCTGGAGGACATAGAACCCTGTGTTTAGCTCAGATGAATCTGTAGACCTTTTTTCAACACCTCCTCCATGGCCCATGTCGTTTCTCTCCCCCTCAGAGTAGGCCTACGCAGGGGCTGGAGAGCATGGCAGAGTTAAGCTCAACAGTGAAAAGCTACAGTGTTAGAGAGCACAAAGATGATGGACACACACAGACACAGACAACACTACAAACACATATACACACACTCCTTGTTGATTAGTGAGATTTTCTATTTAGCTGGGATGATTATTGCTTCTGTTGAAGTGAGTGGTGTTGAAGTAGAAGTCTTTGCTGATTAGATGGCTGTTTATGGGTGTATATATCCAGGTCTGTGGTTGGCTGCAGCTTTGGCCAGTATTTAGCTACTCTTCTGTTTTAATTGCTTCATCTCTTCCACCTGTACATGGAAGAAGAGATGGAAAGGTTTCTCCCCTCGCTGATGTACACAGCAGGCTTTGAGATGTCAGCCGGTCTCTTTAACGGGCCAGTGACAGCTTCCTCCTGTCACAACTCTGACTTCCTGTACAAACAGAGACTCATTAAAATCACCACCCTGGTCTGTGGGCGGGCCTCCTGGTCCTCCCCTCCAATTAAGCGCAGTCAGGACTGTCGCCGTGACGACTCCCCACTTTGAGTTAAAAAGCAGGCGCTCTGGGAGCTAACGCCGTGTGTCAAAACATAATTATGATTTCACCCGATACCCCTGTCCAAAACTAGAGGTAGGGAAGGAGGGAGAAAGAGAGAAAGAGAGGAAGAAAGAGAGAGAGCAGAGAGAGAGCAGAGAGAGAGCAGAGATAGGGCAAACTGGACTGGTGGGTGGAAGCAGTGGAGGGGATAATGAACTCGGAGGGATAATGAGAATATTAGACCAAAATGTGCATGTCGTTCCTCCTCCCCCTTCTCCCTGGGTTTGTCCTCCAAATTAACTGCATTATTTATTCTGTGTACATCTGGCCAGGGCTAGGGTGTGTTTTCCACGTGTCTGTTGACGCTTCGCCTCTCCACTCTTCGCGGCTCAGTCTAGCAGCAGGGGTTAGGGTCAAAGGTTAAGAAGTCACAGCCTGCCGCTGTAAAGGATTCCAGGAGATGACAGAGCCTACATGTACCTATTCACCCTTGCACTCACAAATACAAATGCAGACAAACACACAGCGTATGCCGGTACTATACTCTGGTGTCATATGTGAATTATAGGTCCTGTCAACCCCCAGAATGAGCGAGGGAAGAGAGGGAGGGTGTGAAGGGTCACATATTACCCTGATATTAAATCCCCCCCTCCTGTCCGCATCACATAGTGGCCCAGTATGGTCTCACAGAGGTCCAGTGACCGACCCACCACCCACTGTGAGATCACCACTGCAGCTGGCACTCAGTCTGGCTTGGTGGATGTCAAGGAGGGCGGTCTATGATGGATTTCTAGGATGCCTGTATGTGTACCATCTTTAGGATAGTTGAAATGGTGAAATGTACCATTAGCTCTCATTCTCAACAATGATTAACATCAGACTGGTACTCAAATATGTATCAGTTGAGTTTATCTGCCAGTCTGGAGGTTTGGTATCCTCATGAAACAAGGACACAGTCCCTTCCCCCCTTTCCTCCCTCCCCCTTCCCACAGTTTTGCCCTTTCCTTCCCCTACTCTCCTCTCCCTGGTTGGGGTGGTGATGGTGGAGGTGATGGTGGTTTTTGACAGAAACAGACAGGTGTTCAGGTGTGTGATGTTTGACATGTTCACAGCGTGTGTTCCACACAGGGAGGAGACATGTTTGACAGGCCTGACTCCCGCCTGACTCCCACCTGACTCCCGCCTGACTCCCAGGCCATGATTACATTATCTCTGTGTGTGGATCTGAAGGTCAGGGGAGAGAGCAGGCAAACATACAGGCAAACAATGATGCAAGGCTGGGGGTGTGGCAAAAACCTGAACATAAAACATGTCAGTAAAAATCTTATTTTGTGTTTATTTGCAAAAACATTTTTGGAGTTTGAGTTTCAGATGACAATCTGGTTACCCTGTTTAAAGAATGTTTTAAAAATGCAAAACAGCGGAAATGCAAAACAGCGTAAATTAATGGAAAAAAAGAAACTGAATGCGCACACTCACACATGCTCACACACGTTTACCCTGAGGTTTATACCAGTCACTCAAGTCACTGTAAGGTAAAGATTTGACCTTCAAAGACAACATGACAAATATTTCATTTTGGGCACCAAATACTTTAGGGACACAACACACTCCTCTTGTGGAGGGATTGAGGAATGACCCAAACACCTTTACCCATTGATTCAGCACATGTTTAAATAAATGGGATCGAATCAGGATTCCTAGGTTTGGATTTAATGTTAAAAAAATGGCCATGTAATGTTGAAATGGGGAGGAGCACAAAATCAAGGTGATTGTTATCACTTTCACTGTATTGTTAGGCCCCCACACACACACACACACACACACACACACACACACACACACACACACACACACACACACACACACACACACACACACACACACACACACACACACACACACACACACACACACACACACACACACACACACACACACACACACACACACACCTCTCCCTTTCTCCCACCCTCCCTCTCTCTTCTACTCTTCACCTGAAAGGCTGGGGCAGTCCTCTGCCATTGCAGTGACATTAAATGTGACAAGGTTATCACTTCATACACTCACACCTAGCATATGATTTATGAGTGGGACTGTGTGGTGTGTGTGTGGTGTGTGTATGTGTGAGGCCTCATCCTCATCCTTTAACAAAGGGTTCTCTCTGAATATGATTGCTGTATCTCTCTCTCTCCCTCTCCCTCCCTCTCTCTCTCTCTCCTCTCTCTCTCTCTCTCTCTCTCTCTCTCTCTCTCTCTCTCTCTCTCTCTCTCTCTCTCTCTCTCTCTCTCTCTCTCTCTCTCTCTCTCTCCCTCTCTCTCTCTCTCTCCCTCTCCCTCTCTCGCTCTCTGTCTCTGCCTGAAGCCACTCCCCTGCTCTGTGGTGATACAGTAACTCTACGGGGCATAAGGACAGGACAGGAGCAAAGCATTATACATAATTAATACATGACTGAGTAATGAGTGATTATATTTGATCTTTTTACATTTCAAACACGTTTGGTTTTTAGCCACTTTAAAGGCAATTATATAGTGCCTCAAACATGTACACTTCAAGTCTTTATGAGTTCATTAGTACTGAACTGGGAGGAACACAGCAGTAGTGAGAGGTGAAAGAGAGAGACAGAGAGACAGAGATAAAGGTAGAGAGAGATAAAGAGAGAGAGAGAGAGAGAGAGAGATAAAGGGAGAGATAAAAAGGTGAGATAAAGGCTGATAAAGGGAGAGAGAGATAAAGGGAAAGGGAGAGATAAAAAGGTGAGATAAAGGCTGATAGATACAGAAAGAGAGAGAGAGAGAGAGAGAGAGAGAGAGAGAGAGAGAGAGAGAGAGAGAGAGAGAGAGAGAGAGAGAGAGAGAGAGAGAGAGAGAGAGAGAGAGAGAGAGAGACAGAGAAAGAGACAGGGAAAGAGAAAGAGAAAGAGAAAGAGAAAGAGAAAGAGAAAGAGAAAGAGAAAGAGAAAGAAAGGAGAGCAAACTCAACCAAGCTTCTCCAAGGTTACTGACTGTGGCAGAGACAGTGGCATTCCGTGTTGCTGCCATCTCTTCACTCCCCCACACTGCAGACCTCCCTGTGCCAATGTGAAGAGCCTTCAGAAGAACAACCCTCCACTCCACTGGCCAGTATCACCGTGAACTCTGGATAACTTCTCAGTCTAATATGGTTCCAAAGATATAAAGTGAGAGACTGAAACAAGGTTATTCCTTATATTTTTGTGCTGTTTCACCTCTACTTTACTGGGAAGTCTGCCTAGTAACAGCAGCACATTACTCATGTCTTTTGTGTTCAGTTTGTCTAGAGACCTATGATACATTGTAGCATCACAGGAAGACAAGACGGAGAGAAACAACATTTTTCTACAATCTTCTGGCACTGCTAAACTGTCCCCCTTCAGCACCAACAACAGGTGGTATGTTCCATGTTGGCCAGAAAATCTCTATCTGAACAGCAACAAACAATCAGTGCTGAAACCGGCCACATTAAGTTAATGGAGATGTCAGTGGTTTGAGCAGAGCCATACTGTGTACTTCCCTCAGGACTGCTGTTGGACTGAGAGGAGACTGAGAGGGGGACACATGGATAAATGGGCCCAGTGTGTGTAATGGAGAGGAGTGTGGCTGCCGGCCAGGCCTTTGAGTTAGCAGGCCTGGAAAGGAGTCCCGCGCGCACTGCCAACTGGGTCTGCCATGCAGAGAATGGCACGGGGGAGTCCTCTGTGTGTGTGCATGTGTGCATGCGTGTGTGTGTGTGTGTGCATCCGTATGTGTGTATGTGCGTGTGTATGTGTGGGATTAGGGAACATCCTGTGAAGCATGCTTTAACTGAGGCCTCCTCCCTGATGTCAGCTCACAAAGGGAATGCAGTTTAGGACAGTTCAGAACATTGCCAGGGTAATCTCCAGGGTAGACATGGAGATGGCCTGTTAAATTCCTTAGCAATAGTTACGTATGTTGAGAGGGTGCTCTTTGGTAGAGTATGGTGATCCACACACACACACACACACACACACACACACACACACACACACACACACACACACACACACACACACACACACACACACACACACACACACACACACACACACACACACACACACACACACACACACACACACACACACACACACACACACACACACACACACACACACACAGGGTAGGGGAGTAGCATATTTAACGTAATCCATTAGATGTAACTGATTACAAAACATCTGTAACAATAATGTTACCAGCAGAAATATTGTAATCAGATTACAGACACATTTGAAAAGTAGATGATTGCTTCGATGATTACTTTCAAATTCAGGAAGGATATTTGAAAAACAATACTTTATGAAACCTTTCTGTTTTCTCAATGTCATTCAAATCAGTATTGAAAAGGCTCAAGTTCAAGTTTAAGTTTGTGAATATGAAATAGGAATAGGTTTTTGTAGGCTACAGTGCAAGCTAATGTATGTCAATTACAGTGGGGCAAAAAAGTATTTAGTCAACCACCAATTGTGCAAGTTCTCCCACTTAAAAAGATGAGAGAGGCCTGTGCTTTTCATCATAGGTACACTTCAACTATGACAGACAAAATTAGAAAAAAAATCCAGAAAATCACATTGTAGGATTTTGTATGAATTTATTTGCAAATTATGGTGGAAAATAAATATTTGGTCACCAACAAACAAGCAAGATTTCTGGCTCTCACAGACCTGTAACTTCTTCTTTAAGAGGCTCCTCTGTCCACTCGTTACCTATATTAATGGTACCTGTTTGAACTTGTTATCAGTATAAAAGACACCTGTCCACAACCTCAAACAGTCACACTCCAAACTCCACTATGGCCAAGACCAAAGAGCTGTCAAAGGACACCAGAAACAAAATTGTAGACCTGCACCAGGCTGGAAAGACTGAATCTGCAATAGGTAAGCAGCTTGGTTTGAGGAAATCAACTGTGGGAGCAATTATTAGGAAATGAAAGACATACAAGACCACTGATAATCTCCCTCAATCTGGGGCTCCACGCAAGATCTCACCCCGTATGGTCAAAATGATCACAAGAACGGTGAGCAAAAATCCCAGAACGACACGAGGGGACCTAGTGAATGACCTGCAGAGAGCTGGGACCAAAGTAACAAAGCCTACCATCAGTAACACAATACGCCGCCAGGGACTCAAATCCTGCAGTGCCAGACGTGTCCCCCTGCTTAAGCCAGTACATGTCCAGGCCCATCTGAAGTTTGATAGAGAGCATTTGGATGATCCAGAAGAAGATTGGAAGAATGTCATATGGTCAGATAAAACCAAAATATAACTTTTTGGTAAAAACTCAACTCGTCGTGTTTGGAGGACAAAGAATGCTGAGTTGTATCCAAAGAACACCATACCTACTGTGAAGCATGGGGGTGGAAACATCACGCTTTGGGGCTGTTTTTCTGCAAAGGGACCAGGACGACTGATCCGTGTAAAGGAAAGAATTAATGGGGCTATGTATTGTGAGAATTTGAGTGAAAACCTCCTTCCATCAGCAAGGGCATTGAAGATGAAACGTGGCTGGGTCTTTCAGCATAACAATGATCCCAAACACACCACCAGGCAAGAAGGAGTTGCTTCGTAAGAAGCATTTCAAGGTCCTGGAGTGGCCTAGCTGGTCTCCAGATCTCAACCCCATAGAAAATCTTTGGAGTGAGTTGAAAGTCCGTGTTGCCCACTAACAGCCCCAAAACATCACTGCTCTAGAGGAGCTCTACATGGAGGAATGGGCCGAAATACCAGCAACAGTGTGTGAAAACCTTGTGAAGACTTACAGAAAACGTTTGACCTCTGTCATTGCCAACAAAGGGTATATAACAAAGTATTGAGATAAACTTTTGTTATTGACCAAATACTCATTTTCCACCATCATTTGCAAATAAATTCATTAAAAATCCTACAATGTGATTTTCTGGACTGTTTTTTCTAATTTTGTCTGTCATAGTTGAAGTGTACCTATGATGAAAATTATACAGGCCTCTCTCGTCTTTTTAAGTGGGAGAACTTGCACAATTGGTGGCTGACTAAATACTTTTTTGCCCCACTGTATTTGCAGCTTACAGATTGTGGTTGTTGTGGATGGCTGTTCACAAATGTAAAGGTGTATTTTACCGAAATAATGGTTTATTTGAAGAAGTGTAGGCTAAACTGCCTATCAACCATTATTAATGCGACCCATGGACAGTCTATGCAACAGCTGCATAGTGCGGATCCCAGCCTATGGAATAGAAGTTTAAGGGAGTTCCTCCCTTGTAAACTCCTCCGTGGTATTGTGTTCCACATATACTGTCAAAAACCAGTTTAATTTAAAAAGACCACATGTAGGGATTTTATTGCTCAGTATAATCTCTGCTGATTCAAAAAATCCTAAGGTCTAACGGACATATGCTTAAACTTGCGCACTTTTGATAGACTTCAACAGCTACACATTATCGAAATATCAAACTGTCACCCATAGAGATCCTATCAAATGAATTAAAGATGCACGCTTAAACCTTTGAATAATTTCAGTAGTTCAGTAGCCAGTAGTTTTGAAAGTGGTGCTCATCAGCCAAATCGGGTCTCCGTTTTTTGGTGTACTAAGTCATCCAACGGTGTACTAAGTCATCCAACTGTGTACTACGTCATCCATTTCGTGTGATATGTTATGTATTTTGTTGTGCTTTAGATCCGGGAGTTCATCTTTAAGTATTCTAATTCCTAATTCTATGGTCTCAACAAGAAACACATAAACGATAGGCCTATAGAAAATGCAGCATGTGAGATTCATTTAGCCCATTTTTGGTAGTCCTCAAAGCATGCCATTCCATAAGAGTAGCATTTATTCTGTAACCATGTTATGAAGCAATGAGTCCAATCAGTCATCCATGACAAAAACAAACAACAGAGTAGGCTATTAAGTCCTTCATTTTTGGGTTATACTCAGGTAAAACAATTAGACTAATGTCTATTTCCAATTCTTATTCTTGAAGATCAAGGGATATTTAATTAATTGGAATGACTGTAAATCTGACAGACTGGTTTTTAATCTATATACATAACCTAATTGTTTTATTATCTGCAGTGAAGTAGAACGCAAGGGGTTAGAATCCTGCATAACCCATAAAGTAAAATACAACATCCATTTACGGCCAGCTATGTCAATTCTAACATTATTTTATCTTGCAATTGATCGTTCAATTGTTAATATACATTTTTGTCTTCTACTAATTCCTCTTAAGGGGAAAGTAATCTAAAAGTATCTGAAAGTAATCATATTACATTACTGAGTTTGGGTAATCCAGAAGTTACATTACTGATTCCAATTTTGGACAGGTAACTAGTAACTGTAAAGGAATACATTTAGAAAGTAACTTACCCAACCCTGCACACACACACACACACACACACACACACACGCATGCACACACACACACACATACACACACACACACACTCTAATTGCTGTAAGTGAGTGAGTGTTTGGAGCGGGTGGACAGGTCTGGCTGAGTGGACGGTTTCACGCGTTCATGCACTGCTGCTGCTGCAGCATAATGAGGTGTGACGCATCAGACTAAGTGGCTAATGGGGTGTGAAGTCATTAGAACAGTGCCTCTATCCCTCCCTCTATCTCTTTATCGCTATCGCTCTCTCTCTATACAACTCTCTGTCATTTAACTCTCTCCATCCCGCCTCCCCTCTTTTTCTCTTCCTCCTCCATTTTACTCACCTTCTCTCCTTCTCCTCCTTTGCCCCATCCTCCACTCTATTTTCCTGGTTCTCTCTCTCTTTCATTTTGTATCCTCTCTACACCGCTTTCAGCCCTTTTCTCACACTTCTTCTTTTCTATAACCCTTCAATATCATCTCCATTCTTCTCTTCCCCCCTCTCTTCCCTGGCCAAATCTCTCTGGGGCTATGAGTTGTGTGGTGAGTTCCTCTGTGTGGTCTGACAGAGAGCCAATAGCTCTTTTACTAGGTCAATTAATACACATATTGTGGATTGCACCTCAGCGCTCAGAACAATGGTGTGGAGGATGGACATAGAGCATCCGTTGGGGTAAATCTGAACAGTCCCATACCAGTGTTTACATGTGTGTCAACTATTTTGAGGGGATTCCTGCTGTCGTTAAATGAGAGGCGTGTGAGTGACGGGTATTAATGTGTCTGACCCTCTTGTCTCACCACGCCCACTTATTCACACACACACACACACACACACACACACACACACACACACACACACACACACACACACACACACACACACACACACACACACACACACACACACACACACACACACACACACACACACACACACACACACACACACACACACACACACACACACACACAACCAGCTGTCCATTGGGGGATCAGACACGCTTGTAAACAGCTTTAAGAACAGAGAGCCCATTTTAGAGATGGGATATTGTGAAAGCAGATCTTTCTCTCTCCTCTCATCTTTTTTTCCATCTTCTGTTCTCTGAACCAGGGCAGGACACAGTAAGGCACAGACCAGTCATCACTTTGTGTCCTCTGACCCATTGTGAGCTGCACACCAAAGTTAGTATGAAATGACTAAGACCAAGACTGCTGTCCTGCAACAGGTGGACTTTAGTAAGGGTTGGTACATGTCATTCTGTATGGGTTAGCCACAAAAATAATAATTCAAGACATTCTTTTAATAAATATTTAAGCAATAAGGCCCAAGGAGGTGTGGTTACATCATGCCTATGAATAGCGCTTAGCCGTGGTATATTGGCCATATACCACAAACCCTCGAGGTGCCTTATTGATTAATTATAAACCGTTACCAATGTCATTAGACCAGTAAATAGTCATTTATTTTGTCATACCCATATAACACAGCTTTCAGACAATCAGCTTTCAGGGCTCGATCCACCCAGTTCATAATTAATCAATAAGGCCCGAGGGGGTGTGCTATATTGGCAATATACCACAGCTAAGGGTTGTTCGTATGCACGACTCAACACAGAGTGCCTGGATACAGCCCTTAGCTGTGGTATATTGGCAATATACCACAACCCCTGAGGTGCCTTATTGCTATTATAAACTAGTTATCAATGTAATTAGAGCAGTAAAAATAAATGTTATGTCATACCAGTGGTATACGGTCTGTTACAGCACAGCTTTCAGCCAATCAGCATTCAGGACTGGACCCACCCAGTTTATAATATGTTTTATACCACGGCATTGTTGAATACTTGTTTCTTGTTTCTAATTGGCATGAAGGGCATTTTAGAGCATGCATTATTTCCACATATTTGCATGGATTAATTTAATGGCTACATCTTCTATGTTTGAGCTGTTTTCAAAGCAAAAGTAGAAATGAAAGCATTATTGGCATTGTTGAATTTGATTGTCATAATGGCAATCGGGGACTGATGGTTTGGTTAGCTAAACTAGCAAGTCTGTTTGGTTACCACGGTAACTACTGTAGCACTCTAGTAAACCTGCTGGCTACTTCAGTGGATGTTGAACATGTTTCTAGCTGCAAACCTGTTAAATTATAGCCACGGTATAAAAGGGATCATCAATTCGGGGCTCTATGCGTTCTCTGGAAAATACTCAGTGGAAGGTCAGTTCCACTCCGCTAACACGTTGTGGAGCACATCTCCCCCGTCATACATTGTTTTCCATAGAATGTTTATTATACATTACATATCAGCATGTAAATATTAAGTCATAAGTAAATAAGTCAATTCATTTGATTTAAATCATTTGTGTCATTTTACTCTGGAAACGGACATTTGAGAATGAGTTTATGTCATGGATCATAATGCGTTGTGTGATATTTACACAAACGACACTGAATTATAGCAAATGTTTGTGACATTTTCACTAATACCACAATAAACGTTATTGGATTACTAGAAAGCGTGTTGTATTACAACATAATACCCCCTTATTATTGAATAAAAAAGACTATTCTAAGAAAATGTGATACTCAGAAATGTGATTCAAGATGTCAAATAGAACATCAAAAGCTCAGACACATGAGAAAACTAAACTTGTGTGGCTCCATCATATCCACAGAATGAAACAAAAAGATCCACTCTGGAGCTCTTCAGAATGTGTGATTGTGGGTACCACATCTGCATGCCTACACTGCACAGCTGCATCCATGACCAATCTATGAGTGGCAGGGCCTAACTGAGGTACAATGAGAAGCTTACCCCGACCCCACAGATATTCTTTGAAAGGGAGTGGTGTTAGGGATGGGGGAGGTTGTGTGTCTGTGTGGTCCTAAGAGATGTTCTGAGCAGTGGAGAGGCCCTCTACAGCTTGAGTACGGGGAAAACAGCTGTGTGAGTAAGGGAAAGGAGAAGAGGGTGGTTAAGAGGGGGTTAACATGGTATGCCCGACACACATATGCATGCCCACACACACGTAAACACATTAGAGGATCTGTCAGCACCTGGACATGGACCCCTGTTGGAGCTCACAGACAGCTGAGCAGTCCACTGTGCACCCTCTGTGTACCCCCCCTTCCCAAACTCCTCAGGCACCAGTGACAAGGGGCAGGGGCAGGGGAGCAGGATGCGACTGGTTGGGGGGGGCCTGTGAGAGGGGGTCAGGATCCAGCTGAACGTAGCGGGGTAGATGGAGAAGGAGAGGAGAGCACTCACAGATGGTCCAGACAGAACGATACCACCAGGAGAGGGGACTCGACCGTCACCCTGTCCCCAGAGAGCCTGCCGAAGGCGGGCAGAGCCTGGATATAATGTTAGTCCCTGGCTATCGAGAAGGGCAGAGATAGGCTACATTGGTTTACAACAAAAGTGACATTGTAAAGAAAGAGCTGCTCAATGTAGTTCCGATAAATGTGTTTTGCAAGCAAATTCACAGAATACCTTTGCATACCTTTATACTGTTGTTGTCAATAACAAACACGATGCTTGTACCTCTCAATACCATTATCACTGAGAAATATACAGCGCTGTATCACGCATGCCGTTTAGCCACACCAGAGCCTGTTAAAGCCTGTCCTCCTCAGGTTTCTGTTTCCTCTCTGTGTGTCTCAAGCCTGCAGCCTGTAGCCGTGGTGCGGTGCGCTACATACCCCTGTGTCATTTCATTAACCTTTAGACAGCTAAGTGTGCATGTTCAGATCCTCCCAGTGGACCCTGAACACCGAGTCCTCCCACACATCTGCTGAGGGTTACAGCCCTGTGCTGTGTAAACGTTTACCTGCCGTGTGTGTGTGTGTATGGGAGGGTATCTGTGTGTGTGTGTGTGTGTGTGTGTGTGTGTGTGTGTGTGTGTGTGTGTGTGTGTGTGTGTGTGTGTGTGTGTGTGTGTGTGTGTGTGTGTGTGTGTGTGTGTGTGCGTGCGTGTGTGCGTGTGTGTGTGTATGTGCGTGCGTGCGTGCGTGCGTGTGTGTGTGTGTGTGTGTATGTGCGTGCGTGTGTGTGTGTGTGTGTGTGCGTGTGTGTGTGTGTGTGTGTGTGTGTGTGTGTGTGTGTGTGTGTGTGTGTGTGTGTGTGTGTGTGTGTGTGTGTGTGTGTGTGTGTGTGTGTGTGTGTGTGTGTGTGTGTGTGTGTAAAAGAGAGAGAAAGAGACACAGATAGACAGACAAAGAGAGAGAGAGAGATTTCACCTGCTGGGACAGCTCTGTCCTTGCTCCGGCAGTACACAAATACATATAGCCACAGGATAAATGTGGGAGGGGGGGGGGGGGTAGAGGAGGTTTGAAGCAGGGAGACGTCTATCATCTTGAGATGCCCATTGCCTCATGTCTGTGTGCATCACTTCACTTGACCTTATTACTCTACAAACCAACATCTCCAGACAGCAGATCTGTCTCTAGCCTTGGGAACCCTCCCTATCAGTATATCTCACAGGGAGGTGTAAGTGTGTGTATGCATGTGCGTGTGTGAGGTGTGGGGAGACGAGGAACACAGTGAAACACCATATCCCCCTGGTATGGGCCCAGGCTGCCCCTAGGCCCTGATCCAGGTTAACTTTCACATTATATCATATAACAGTGAGGTCAGGCAGTGAGATAAGAAAATCTGATCCTGAACCAGCGCATAGCGATAGCCTCTCCCTGGAGCCTCTCTTCTCCCCTCCGAGAGATAACGCTGACAGGCTGGGAGTTGGAGCACTCAGAGTTTGACGGGTCTGGTTGGAGGTATGGACATTTTAATGCTGCTGACTACTCTTAAGCTCTCCCCACTGCCCCCATAGATTCCAGGGTAGTTGTTTTTTTAGGTTATTGCTCACCCCATAGACATACCCTCCTCACCCACTATGGTTAACCCATAATAACAAGTAGAAGGGGTCAGACATGGGAACGTATGAACTAGCATTGCCTCTTCACAGAGAGCCTATTGATTACAGCTAGCAGGCAAATCCCCAATCAAGTGCTGGTATGCAAAATATTCCTCTTAGATCTACATGTCTCAGAAAATCTATATCTTAAAATCCCCAAAAGTTAAGTGTGCCCTATATTAAGCCAATTAGCTTTAGAGTCTCAAGCCTTGGAGAGGCATGCTTCTCATTTGGCTGTGTATGTACAGTGTATGTGTGCAAGCAGGTAAGGGCAGGATTGTCATGCATGTACGTCAGAGTGTGTCGTTGGAAACTAATCAGAACAATAAATCAGCTGATGCCTAAGGAAACAGTCATATAGAAAGGGAAATCACCTCTGAGCAGGTTATTCTCTGCATTGAAGTCCAACTCCACAGACAAACTCACACCTCGCTCATTTGGTGGTGGCTCATTTTCCCTGCCACCAGCGCCTTCAGTGAGACATTTGATAATGAAACACACTTCTTAATCATCAGGTCGTCATGCGGATTCCGGTAAGAACAAAAATGGTTCATTATTTATAGTCTCTACAAAACCCTAAATTTCCATAATGTTTACCACAGAACTCTCCCTTCTCTCTCTCATCATTTTTGTAGGTCACTTGCTCACACCCTCCCACATCCTCTCAACCCCATATCCTGCCCGTGTCCCTTCTCTAATCTAGGCTTCAGTCTTACCCCCCAAAAGTGAAAGAAAGAATTGTGGGAGGTTAAAAGTTAACAAAGTTACAAATAGCAGGAAACTGATTTATTTTAACTAGGCAAGTCAATTAAGAGCAAATTCCTATTTACAATGACAGCCTAGGAAGTTGTTCAGGGGCAGAACAACAGATTTTTACCTTGTCAACTCAGGGATTCGATCTAGCAACCTTTTGGTTACTGGCGCTACACTCTAACCACTAGGCTACCTGCCCCCCCATATCAGGTAATCTCTAACAGAATGTTTCTTTGAGATATATTTATCTCTTATGAGATCTGCACATGAGGTTTTCAGCCTTCCTGCAGAGATCTGGAGGTTCTAACACAAGGGTTGAGACGTGGTTCAATATTTTACTTCACAAATTTAGATAATGTTTCCTTTTTTCAGACATACAGCTGTGGAATTCCTATAAGCCAACCAAGCCCCATATGTGCCTGGAAACCTGACATCAGCACAAAAATGTAAGTGCAAAAACAAAACAAATGAGCATTTCCAGCTCAGTGCACTGCAGTCCATTGGGTAAATCCTACTCGGTTGGCTTACATGTTATGTTCCACTATTGTTTTTTAGACATGTTGAGTGACAGAGCATGGTCTGTGGTGTGTTCTTTGAGTACCTCCAAAGTACATGCAGTCCTATAAATAGTGACATTCATGTTATCTTAAAGTTCTCTGGGTCTCTGGACCCTTGCACAGTGTCCAGTCTGTGAGTCATCATAGTAAACAGAGTCACACTATGTGAAGGATGTCAGAGAGATTTGCTTCTCCCTAACCACTGACTCACCCTAACCTCTAACCCTTCTGGCCAGAGCAAGTGACCTCCCCTTACTGGGTACAGCACGCATCTCCAATCTCAATACATCTGAGGGACAGACTGTATAGTGAAATAAAATGACAGACACTTGAGCACTGCCTTGTTAGATTACTGTTAGATATTACTGCACTGTCGGAACTAGAAGCACAAGCATTTCGCTAGACTCGCAATAACATCTGCTAACCATGTGTATGTGACCAATACAGTTTGATTTGATTTGATTTCTTTGCTGCTCATTCTTTCAAATGCTATGTAGGTATTCTACATTTGCCCTCTTGAATACATATTCATTTTAATATGCAGAGCAGGGACGATATCGGATAGATTATTTATGCATCAAAAAGAGAGAGAAAAAACCCCAATGATATTCTAATGGAATTCCTCATCACTCCAAGTGGATTTCGTAGCTTTCTCAATGCCTCTAACAGCATCCAAGAAAATGGAATGCACATTTAATTTGCTGCCGGCACAGGAGTGATCCATGTGTAATTAGATCAATATTCACATTTGACTATTTAGCTTTTAATATGAAAAGATTAGAGGTGCCCCCAGAAGGATTAGGCGTTCATTTAAGGACTGGTGGTGTGTGGCCACTACCCCTGAAAGGATTAAAGAAACTAATTAAGCACAATTTGCATCTTGAGCTAATTGGGTGTACACACTTAGAGAGAGAAGGAGGGATCAGGAGGTTCAAGGGGTTTTCTCTCCAATCAGATTTATCCCACTCTCCCAGCACTCTGACAGAACACATTGGAATCCATGTGCATATTGTGGTTGTAATTTGCCAGAGAGATGCTTTCTATTAGCACGGCAAATGCCATCCAGTGGAGAGAGAGGATTGGAGAGAGAAAACGAAGCAGAGGATAGCAAAGAATTAGAGAACAGAGAAGATGGGGTAAAGTAGAGGAATAAAAAGAAATAAAGCACATGAAAGGAAAGAGGAGATCGGGATATGGAACGGCATAGAAGATGCTGAACCCTGTAGGAAGGATGAGGGGGGCCAGTGCTGAACCCTGTAGGAAGGATGAGGGGGCCGGTGCTGAACCCTGTAGGAAGGATGAGGGGGCCGGTGCTGAACCCTGTAGGAAGGATGAGGGGGCCGGTGCTGAACCCTGTAGGAAGGATGAGGGGGCCGGTGCTGAACCCTGTAGGAAGGATGAGGGGGCCGGTGCTGAACCCTGTAGGAAGGATGAGAGGGGCTGAACCCTGTAGGAAGGATGAGAGGGGCCGGTGCTGAACCCTGTAGGAAGGATGAGGGGGCCGGTGCTGAACCCTGTAGGAAGGATGAGGGGGCCGGTGCTGAACCCTGTAGGAAGGATGAGCGGGGCCGTGCTGAACCCTGTAGGAAGGATGAGAGGGGCCGGTGCTGAACCCTGTAGGAAGGATGAGAGGGGCCGGTGCTGAACCCTGTAGGAAGGATGAGGGGGCCGGTGCTGAACCCTGTAGGAAGGATGAGAGGGGCCGGTGCTGAACCCTGTAGGAAGGATGAGAGGGGCCGGTGCTGAACCCTGTAGGAATGATGAGGGGGCCGGTGCTGAACCCTGTAGGAAGGATGAGGGGGCCGGGCTGAACCCTGTAGGAAGGATGAGGGGGCCGGTGCTGAACCCTGTAGGAAGGATGAGCGGGGCCGGTGCTGAACCCTGTAGGAAGGATGAGAGGGGCCGGTGCTGAACCCTGTAGGAAGGATGAGGGGGCCGGTGCTGAACCCTGTAGGAAGGATGAGGGGGCCGGTGCTGAACCCTGTAGGAAGGATGAGGGGGCCGGTGCTGAACCCTGTAGGAAGGATGAAGGGGGCCGGTGCTGAACCCTGTAGGAAGGATGAGGGGGCCGGGCTGAACCCTGTAAGAAGGATGAGGGGGGCCGGTGCTGAACCCTGTAGGAAGGATGAGCGGGGCCGGGCTGAACCCTGTAAGAAGGATGAGGGGGGCCGGTGCTGAACCCTGTAGGAAGGATGAGGGGGGCCGGTGCTGAACCCTGTAGGAAGCGTCTGGTCATCTGTAAACAGACACTGCTGTGGACCAGGTGTGTGACCATATGTATAACACTGCTGCGGTGCACCCTGATACGGAAAGAGGAGGCCGCACCGTGGCCGCGCCAACCAGCCAAGCGACAGTAAACAATAGAGTAAGACATCAGTACAATAAGGTGCTGGTGCCAAAAACAGGTAGCAATTACTGATACACATATTATAGGCCTTATGGACTCCCTCTATTCAGTACCGTAATGTTTCTGTCCCATACTGTAATGTTCACGTCAGACACATAGCAGCTGCTACATGGGCTGTTTGGAAAGATGTGTGTCAGTGGAGGCTGGTGGTAGGAGCACGAGTAGGATGGGCTCATGGTAATGGCTGGAATGGATTTCATGTAGCTGTATCAAACATATGGAAACCACATGTTTGACTCCGTTCCATTTATTCCAGTTGAGCCAATACAATGAGCCCGTCCTCCTATAGCTCCTCCTCCCACCAGCCTCTACGGGTCTCGATGCATCTGTCTGTCTCTCTCTGTCTCTTCAGTCATAGCTACAACCTCTAACCCAGAGAAGCAGCAGGGATACTGAATGAGCTACTCTAGTAATAACCATCAGACCACTCGTTCTCCATTCTATTACATGCCATTCCAGTGACGCTCATGGTCATAACAGCTTGAGTGAAATTCACCTGCCATGACAGTCTAACGGCAGCACATTATGTCAGGAGGGGGAAGCTTCATGCTCCACGGTCCATGGGACTGCAACGACGGGGTCAATTCCTCAACCTCTAATGGATCTCTATGGGTCACGTGAGAGCAGAGTGCTGTGGAACACTCGTTACCGCAGATAGACCCAGGAAATGATTATCAGGAGGTCAATTTAGGTGAGGGAGAGTCGAGATGACAGAGTGAGGGGTCAAAGCCTCGTCCATATCTCTGGGCATTAAAGATTGACATGCAGTGATCGCCGAAGGTCTCGGCAGTCACACACACACACACACACACACACACACACACACACACACACACACACACACACACACACACACACACACACACACACACACACACACACACACACACACACACACACACACACACACACACACACACACACACACACACACACACACACACACGTTTCCACATTTAAATATCTGACAGATGATGAAAGTGCAGCTATTAAAATGTCTGCCGCGTGTTTCAGGAATGAAATGGGGGAGATAAAAGAATTCCCCTGGGTAATCAATGGGCCTATGAATTAGCCCCGGGTTTAAGATGGTGGAGGGGGGAGGAGGAGAGGGGGGGGTAATGTTTAACATGTTCCGTTGTTCGTTTGCACTGAAAACATCCGCTTGGAGAGGAAGCCAAAGTAGTTGGTTTATGTCCTCCATCTTATGCTTGAGCAGCCCAGATAGGAAAAGAGTATTTAACTAACCTGTAAAGTGGGTTTTAGAGAAGCCCCTGCCATTTTCTTTACGTGGTGTAGCATAGTTAGCCATATAAAAACACACTCGATCAGATGCTCCCAAACCTGTTCAACCTCTGGCAAGTAAATAAAGATATGATACGATACTCTCTGCCACTCACACATAGACACACACCGCCCACGTCCCTGTATTCTCCAGCTGAGGGATTAAACTGCCAGTCGTTTGACGCTAGGCTGAAAATGAGTCTGTCACACGAACAAGGCCAAGGCACTCAGGCAGGAGATGTCAACTGAAGGGCCAATGAAGTCACTCATGGAGAAAAAGGGAAGAGAGAGGGAGAGGAAAACACACACGGTGAGAGATAATGAGAAAGATGGAGAGATGCAAAGAGAAAGGGAGAGACAGGGACAAAAACTGGGACTGAGACAGACACAGAGACAGGACAGGCAGAGATTATAAACAGCAACATTGAAGTGTAAATGCAGTGCTCCCAAGCACCAAAGCGGTGGCTGTACAGTATTGTCTGCTCTAGTCCAAAGTCGCTGGTACGAAGCCAGGTTTGACCTGCCATTCTGGGGACATAAAGCCCTCACTTGAGATTCAGGGAGCTGGGCTGATGCTATCACCCAGGTTCATTATCTCAACGTCAAGGTCAGGCTAACAGACGAGGAAGCTGGCGACTTCACCTGATTTCAGCAGGCTCAAACTCTTCCAAACGTCCCTTTCAGAATGCAAACCTCAATTAAAGGACATGACCACAGACGTGCTGGGAAATGTCTGTGTTTCACGTTACAAATGTGTTATTTCTGTGTTACCTCCTAAGGGATGTTCATTAATGGGTAAATGTTTGATATTATCAACCCAACACTCATTATGTAAAAAAGAGTACTGACACTACAGTAACCAGTGTTGTTTGAATGAGTGTGAATCCCTTTAATGGATTTATCTATTCTCTCCTACGACTCATGAAACCACCACTTGTGTATAAGCCAGCAAGGCAACGGACAGTGACACACTTATTTTGAGACCTTTCTTAGGTGAATCCTATCAGGTTTTCTTAGAAAACAGTGGGTGATTTTGCCTGTGACTTATCAGCCCCTCCATCTCACCTTAAGCAAGACTGGATGAGTGTGAAGGGATGGGTAGGCCAATAGAAGAGCAGGATATATTAGGATCCACACCACTGTATCAAACCATTTACTGTACACATCAGGGAATGGGGGAAGGTTCTATGACACAATCTTGTTGAAATGAATGATGGTACTCTATGATCTCTCAACACACACACACACACATACACACATACACACACACACTGCTCTGTGTTCAATAGGCGCTCAGTCACCAAGGCTACCCTTAGCGCAGAGCACCACACACCATCCATTACATTTAAGGGCTCATTCACTACAATTTCCTGAGCTTGTTTTCACTATGTACGGTGAGAGAGAGAGAGTACGTGAGAGAGAGAGAGAGAGAGAGAGAGAGAGAGAGAGAGAGAGAGAGAGAGAGAGAGAGAGTGTGTGAGAGTGTGAGTGTGTGTGTGTGTGTGTGTGTGTGTGTGTGTGTGTGTGTGTGTGTGTGTGTGTGTGTGTGTGTGTGTGTGTGTGTGTGTGTGTGTGTGTGTGTGTGTGTGTGTGTGTGTGTGTGTGTGTGTGTGTGTGTGTGTGTGTGTGTGTGTGTGTGTGTGTGTGTGTGTTTGACTCATTGTCTACATGTATTGCAGAGGGATTAGATGGAAGAAGGATGTCACTTGGGGAAACCATAATGTTTTATCAACAGCGGTAAAATCAAAGTGTTAAATTTGTCCATTTTAGAGTTTATGAATGATGACAAATACATACTTTAGCTCGAGGATTTTGGCTTTCTGGAATACAGTATTACAAAGGTCCCTTGGTAGAGGTTCCTATCTTGGTGTGTTGACACATGGTATGGAGAGAAAGAGGGACACTTAGTAATGGGGGAAATATGGCTATGACACCAGGAGGAGACAGCCCCTGCTGTTTGAATTGAAATAGAGAATACACTTGTCTGGATTTGAAGTTCTCCACTGTTTTGGCGGTTGGAGGGTGAGGGAGTGGTGGTTTGGGGCTGGACACAAGGAAAAGTCTGGCGTGCGTCATACTTGGAAAATGTACACCACAATCCCTTACTATCTATTAGCACCATCTCTTAACAGAGACACACTTCCATCAGATAACACTGGCTGCAAGTCTCCATTCAAACCAGTATGAATATATGCATTGTGCTCAGTTAAAATAGACCCTTAACGACCATTCAGTACGGATAGATTTGCTTAAATGGAGTTTGTGTTCAAAATGGCTGTCTCGGAGACAGAAGCGGAGAAAGTGGAATCGACATCTACTGTTTACCATAGGGAATAATGCAGTAGATTCAAATTGAGATATGCTTATGGGGTGTTCATGTGGACAGCCTGCTGGGAGGAACAGATCATTTAGTCATTTAGAAAAACATGATTTCGAGCCAGTTGATTTAAATATGTTGCACTCTACTTAAACTTTAAGAGGAAAGACAGCGCAGACAGGATAGTACATGGGCTGACTTGACTGTTGTTTGCAGGAAGAAATGGCCTCATTTTCCACCCACAACGGTTCTCCTATATCTCTTAAATCTCCTATAAGAAATGCGAGACACAACTTCAACATTAGAAACAGTGATTTAGTTTGATTGACCAAAGTGAGGGGAAAATGAATGTTATTCCATGCAGCAATTGCCATAGATGCATGATAACCAAAGTGTGGAAAATATAGGTCACTTCTAAGCAACAGCCTCATGCACCGTAGCTTACACTTTATATACATGTGGGGAAAATCAGCCTTTAAAAGGCCAATAAACATGTTAGTGATGCTTTGTTGAAGGTACTTATGCCACAGAGGGAGGTCTCACTATCAGAATTAAACTCACTAGCGTGGAGGGAAACAGTAACTACTTGGTTCTCCCACAGGGAAGCACACATACGTGAGAATGCACACAAACACACACACACACACACAAACACACACACACACACACACACACACACACACACACACACACACACACACACACACACACACACACACACACACACACACACACACACACACACACACACACACACACACACACACACACACACACACACACACACACACACACACACACACACACACACACACACACACCATACGCACACAGACATATGCGCATATGCACGCAAATAAGCGTACAAGCATGCACCTTTACACCCACATGCACGTACGCACACACAGTATACACCTGCTATGTCTTGGCCCTGGTTCAATTGCTGGTCATAGAAAGTGGCATCTATATATTGGACTTATACCCTCCTGGCTTGGCCAATACATCCACCCCAGTATTTCCTGAGACTCTGAGGGCAACACTGAGCTCCTGACACATATACAGTAGGAGACATTAACCAACAGACCATCACACGCCAGAGACCCCACCACCGCCACACACTCGACGTGTGCCTCAGTGTGTGTGCACCACAGTCTGTGGTGCTCTGTATCTTATGAGAGATAGAGTTAGGCTGAATGGGTTATACAGTAGCAATACCTGAATTTACAGGAACTATGCCACCAAAGGTGAGCTCACACTCCAAAATGATGAAATGGGACAAATCACTGAAACAAAAATTGTCGCCAACCAAGCCATACCTCCTGTAATTTTCCCGCTCAGTCCCTCAGCAGTGGCCCAGAAAATGCCTTTTCAGCAGGAGCCAGGAGCAGTCGATCCAGAGGCCTGTCTAAACAACAGCACATAAAGTGTTAAAACTGAAGCGCCTCTCTGGGGTGGGCTTGACTGAGGATGTGCGGGGGAGGGGTAGTGTGGGGTCAGAGGGTTAGGAGAGGGGCACTGTGCGCTACAAGGCCCTCTGTCCCAGGCCAGCCTGAGAGCCTTAGCCCCTCTGCTGATAAGACTGTAATAGTCCTCCTTAGAGGAGCCAGGGCTCGGCTCCCCTTATTAGTCATTTATCACACCTGGCAGCCTCGCTGAACCATAATTACTCTTCCCTTATCCCCCCGCACTGTCATGTCCAGGAGAAGGGAGGAAGGGAGAGGGAAGGAGGTGGGGGCAGAGGAGAGGGAGAGAGAGAGAAAATGAAAGGAGAAAGGAAGTCAGTGTTAGGAAGTCAGGAATGAGAGAGGGGAAGAGAAGAAAGAAAAGAAGGAGGAGGAAGAGGACTACGAGGAGGAGAAAGAGGACGAGGAATGGGAGGAAGAGAAAATGCTAGAGCAGACAGAGAGAAAGAAGGACAAACTGTAAGAAAGGATAAAGGGGATGGCCAGCAAAGGTCCATGTTATTGTTTGACCTTCCCTGCCTGACTATCAGCTGGACAGAAATTAAATGAGAGGAGATGAGAGATATCTATATATATTTAGAGAGAGAGAGACAGAGAGAGAGAGAGAGATTTGTACATCGTTACAATACTGTATATATACTGTACATAATATGACATATGACATTATTATTTTGTAACTTCTGTGAGTGTAATGTGTACTGTTCATTTAATCACTTTTGTATATTATCTACTTCACTTGCTTTGGCAATGTTAACATATGTTTCCCATGTCAGTAAATTGAATTGAATTGAAAAATGAGAGAGAGAGAGAGAAGAGAGAGAGAGAGAGAGAGAGAGAGAGAGAGAGAGAGAGAGAGAGAGAGAGAGAGAGAGAGAGAGAGAGAGAGAGAGAGGCAAAATGAGACAGATCTACCTCACTTGCTTTGGCAATGTTAACTCGTGTTTCCTATGCCAATAAAGCCCCTTGAATTGAATTGAATTGAGAGAGAGAGATGAGAAATGAGAGAGGGAGAGAGAGATAGAGAGATGAGAAAGAGAGATGAGAAAGAGAGAGAGAAAGAGAGAGAGAGAGAGAGAGAGAGAGAGAGAGAGAGAGAGAGAGAGAGAGAGAGAGAGAGAGAGAGAGAGAGAGAGAGAGAGAGAGAGAGAGATGAGAAATGAGAGAAAGAGATGAGAAATGAGAGAGATGAGAAAATGAGAGAGATAGAGAGAGAGAGAGAGAGATGAAATGAGAGAGGGAGAAGGAGAGATGAGAAATGAGAGGGAGAGGGGGAGATGAGAAATGAGAGGGACAGGGAGAGATGAGTAATGATAAAGAGAGATGAGAAATGAGAGGGTGAGGGAGTGATGAGAAATGAGAGGGAGAGATGAGAAATAAGAGGGAGAAGGAGAGATGAGAAATGAGAGGGAGAGGGGGAGATGAGAAATGAGAGGGAGAGGGAGAGATGAGTAATGATAAAGAGAGATGAGAAATGAGAGGGAGAGGGAGTGATGAGAAATGAGAGGGAGAGATGAGAAATAAGAGGGAGAAGGAGAGATGAGAAATGAGAGGGACAGGGAGAGATGAGAAATGAGAGATGTGAAGAGGGAACAGGCTAAACCACCTACCTTTAACTCAATTTAATAGCCTAAAAAGGTGTTAGGATTTAAGGAAATGTAATCTACAAACTGCCCTTTGTGCCTCAAATAGGAAACCAGTGCAAAAGGTTCTGGCAATAACCAACCTGCTGGCTTTGTTTGACAAGATGGGGAAAGACTTCCTAGACCAGCTGTGACATTTCACCACCAGCTACATACCATGTATTTAAGACAATAGATGATGAGGGCAGAATAATATCAAATCAGTCCCATATTGCTTCATAATGGCAATGATTATTCTGTTCCTTCCTCTAGTCAAAATGAGCACAGTTAAACACTCCACACCCTCTATTCTGGCCTAAACTCATTGCCTGCCTGCTGTTCTGTCATGTTTCACTCCTGGTTGTTATGATTGTTTGCCATGCCAATGTTTCTCTAGTGAATTCTGGGGCATTTTCCTGGATTCTTTTTTTTATGTGCCACGACCTGGTAAAAGCACATACAGATGTGGAACACATGGTTTTAATCTCAGGTCCATGTTGTGTTCACTACCAGAACAACACCTAACCCTTATCGGTCAAAACCAGGTCTGACAGACGGATGATTGGCATGGAACAAGCACATGGGTTCCACCTGATAGAAATATATAAACACACACAGACACAGACACACACACACCCCTCCACACACACACACACACACACACACACACACACACACACACACACACACACACACACACACACACACACACACACACACACACACACACACACACACACACACACACACACACACACACACACGCACACGCACACGCACACGCACACGCACACGTGCACGCGCACGCGCACGCACACGCACACGCACACGCACACGCACACGCACATGCACACGCACACGCACACACACTTATGGTGTCTTGTAAAGATAACAGTGGTCTCAGACTGTTGTGTCTGTGTTTGTATCAAACATCAGTTGTATCCTTTGTTCTGACAGTGCTAGCATATTCCCATATCATTATTGACCCCATTGGTCTGGAGGGCCAGCCACGCTCCTACATGGGCCCCCCTCTCCTCTCCTGTGCTCAGCCTTTGTGAGAGCCGTGCCTGTCCTGGAGCTGCTGGAGCGGCTGCTATGCTTTGTTGCTTTCTCACAGATGGGGCAAACACCAGGGCCCAGACAGCCAGCTCCAGATGTGTAGAGAGGGAGGAGAGATGGGAGGTAGAGAGGGAGGAGGGATGGGAGGTAGAGAGGGAGGAGAGGGGGCAAAGAGGGAAGAGAAATGGAATCGCATGAATTTTGCTGTCATTAACAAACCTGACAGATGTGTGAGCCCCACAGGAAAGGACAGCTGGCTTTGGAAAGGGTGTAAAACGTCCCTTCCTCTCTTTCTCTCTCTCCCTCAATCTCTCTTTCCCTCAAAAGGCACGTAAGGTGGGAGAGTGAGGAGAGGAGGCTCTTGGCTTTTTAAAGTCTGTATTGCTGCGCTCCTCCATTTTAACAGGGATTTTATGGAGCAGCTTCCTTAATAGCCACTCACTTATAAAACAAAGCTGTAATGACATGCAAATGAGTCACGGGGAAACGCTGTAAAGAAGACGTGATGTATGGGCCGTCTGTGCACCGTACACTGGGCCTAGCACTACCTGAGCTGTACAAACTCTATCTCACGCACACAGACACACAACACACACACTCACATACACACACAGTGTTCATGCCAGATCCGAATCAAAGCTTGGAAACTGAGAGCAACCTAATAACAGGCCTGGTCTGAGCGAACAATAGAGTCACCCCACACACACACACCACCCCTTGAGTCCCTCTATACACACACACACACACACCCCCTTGAGTCCCTCTATACACACACACACACACCACCCCTTGAGTCCCTCTATACACACACACACACACCACCCCTTGAGTCCCTCTATACACACACACACACACACACACACACACACACACACACACACACACACACACACACACACACACACACACACACACACACACACACACACACACACACACACACACACACACACACACACACACACACACACACACACACACACACACACACACACACACACACCACCCCTTGAGTCCCTCTATACACACACACACACCTGCCTGTGTGTCTCCTCCAAGACAAAACATCTCTGTCACAGAAACAAAAGCTAACTAATTAAAGCATGCCAGGGACTGTCAATAGTCTGCCCCTCAACAAGATTCACACACCCACACACTCTCTTTCTCTGTCTCTCTCTTCCTCTACTCACTGTATCTCCTCTTCTCTCCTCCAGTATTGCTCTCTCGCTCACTCCATTCCTCCATTCCGTACCCCTCAGGAAACAGATAAACCCCTGAACGCTGCGAGAGGAAATTGAAAACTCAAGCAATCTAAGGCAATAATGAGGAACTGGGCCTGTAAAGCCATGCTTTCTGAGAGTCTTTAAAAGAAACAATGAATGGACTATGAATAGGGAGGTATCTTAGTATTGTCATAAATCACCCTATATATCATTAACCATGTAAATCAAATCAAATCAAATGTTATTTGTCACATACACATGGTTAGCGGATGTTAATGCGAGTGTAGCGAAATGCTTGTGCTTCTAGTTCCGACCTTGCAGTAATATCTAACAGTAGTATCCTAACAATTTCACAACAACTACCTTATACACACAAGTGTAAAGGAATGAATAAGAATATGAACATAAAAATATATGAATGAGTGATGGCCGAACGGCATAGGGAAGATTCAGTAGGTGGTATAGAGTACAATATATACATATGAGATGAGTAATGTAGGGTATGTAAACATGATATACAGTGGCATTGTATAAAGTGGCTAGGGATACATTTATTACATCCAATTGTTTATTATTAAAGTGGCTAGAGTTGAGTCAGTATGTTGGCAGCAGCCACTCAATGTTAGTGGTGGCTGTTTAACAGTCTGATGGCCTTGAGATAGAAGCAGTTTTTCAGTCTCTCGGTCCCAGCTTTGATGCACCTGTACTGTCCTCGCCTTCTGAATGATAACGGAGTGAACAGGCAGTGGCTCGGGTGGTTGTTGTTCTTGATGATCTTTATGGCCTTCCTGTGACGTCGGGTGGTGTAGGTGTCCTGGAGGGAAGGTAGTTTGCCCCCGGTGATGCCTTGTGCATTCCTCACTACCCTCTGGAGAGCCTTACAGTTGTGGGGAGAGGAGTTTCTGTACCAGGCGGTGATACAACCTGACAGGATGCTCTCGATTGTGCATCTGTAAAAGTTTGTGAATGTTTTTGATGACAAGCCAAAGTTCTTCAGCATCCTGAGGTTGAAGAGGCGCTGCTGCGCCTTCTTCACCATGCTGTCTGTGTGGGTGGACCAATTCAGTTTGTCCGTGATGTGTATGCCGAGGAACTTAAAACTTTCCACCTTCTCCACTACTGTCCCGTCGATGTGGATAGGGGGCTGCTCCTTCTGCTGTTTCCTGAAGTCCACCACACTCCGAGGGCCCTCACCTCCTCCTTGTTGGCTGTCTCGTCGTTGTTGGTAATCAAGCCTAGTGTCATCTGCAAACTTGATGATTGAGTTGGAGGCGTGCATGGCCACACAGTCATGTGTGAACAGGGAGTACAGGAGAGGGCTCAGAACACACCTTTGTGGGGCCCCAGTGCTGAGGATCAGCGGGGTGGAGATGTTGTATCCTACCCTCACCACCTGGGGTCGGCCCGTCAGGAAGTCCAGGACCCAGTTGCACAGGGCGGGGTCGAGACCCAGGGTGTCAGGTAGGTTGTAGGTAATGATTGTAGGTAATGTCAGGTAGGTAATGGTTGTAATGGTATTGGTTGTACTGAAAGAAGCAGGGGTCTTTCTTCTGAAAATCCCAATGGTGTCCATGCACACCGGTTTAACACTCAGTAAAGAAGGATATTCAGGATTTGTATATGTAAATATAAACATATATACAAAGTACATGGTAATTTAGTAAATTATACGTTATCAAGGATGACATAATGTGATTGTTGATGATTGGTTGGCCTTGTCGATAGACTGAGGCAAAGTCAACACACATGCACAAACTGCCAAGCACACACACACACACACACACACACACACACACACACACACACACACACACACACACACACACACACACACACACACACACACACACACACACACACACACACACACACACACACACACACACACACACACACACACACACACACACACACACACACACACACACACACACATGAATGCTCCCTTAGACAGTTGGGCCTTAAAGTCACTCAAAGCTCAGGATCCTATACTAGCAACTGACAACAAGGAGGAAACATAAAGAGGACTCCTCTCATTCTGAATGGTCTGTTTGTTATCTAAAAGTCACAGTATACTGCCTACAATAATAGGCTAGGCTAGGTTTCGCTGTGTGTTTATGTGTTGGTTGGTGTGTGTGTGTGTGTTTGTGTGAGTGTGTGTGCTTGGGTGTAGGTGTGTGTTGCACAAGATTAGCTCCGGTCTTTCTATCAACCTCCTTACAGGTGTTCCTGTCTTGAAGTATGGTATGACCTCAAAATGGTGCTGTTTGCATGTGGTCAAGATTGTATCAAAATCACTCCACACATCAAATGCAAACACTTAATCATGTGTGGTCAGTGGTTTAAAACCTGTTAAGTCTACCCCCTACTTTTTCGAACATTCTGTTAAAATCGCGCAACATTTCAGCGCCCTGCTACTCATGCCAGGAATATAGTATATGCATATGATTAGTATGTGTGGATAGAAATCACGGCTGTGACTATAACAGAACGTGCGTTTTATCGAAAAGCGCAGGAAAATCTGATCACTGAAAACTGGAAAATATATCAATGCGCCACTTGAATGTATTGTTGAACAGAAACCAAATTACCTGGAGCCGAGGTTGCAATACCTACAGCTTCCACATGATGTCAACAGTCTTGTCATTTGCCTAGGATTTTTTTCTTGGTCAAACGGACAAGAGACAGCCCATTTCTTCCCGTCTCCGACCGGATATTTTGGTTGAGATTTATCCGGACATTATTTCAAGGCGTACATCTATAGAATATACATCGCCTCGTGATCAATTTGATCGATTATTAACGTTTACTAATACCTAAAGTTGCATTACAAAAGTATTTCGAAGTGTTTTGTGAAAGTTTATCGTCGACTTTTTTCATTTAAAAAAAATGACGTTACGTTATAAAACGGTGTTTTTTTCCTTGATCACACAGTCTTCATAGATGGATATCTAGGTTATATATGGACCGATTTAATCGAAAAAAATACCCAATAGTGATGTTTATGGGACATCTAGGAGTGCCAACAAAGAAGATGGTCAAAGGTAATGAATGTTTTATATTTTATTTCTGCATTTTGTGTAGCGCCGACTATGCTAATTATTTTGTTTACGTCCCCTGCGGGTCTTTAGGGATGTCGCATGCTATCAAATAATAGCTTCTCATGCTTTCGCCGAAAAGCATTTAAAAAATCTGACTTGTTGGCTGGATTCACAACGAGTGTAGCTTTAATTCAGTACCCCGAATGTGTGTTTTAATGAACGTTTGAGTTTTAACGAGTGCTATTAGCATTTAGCGTAGCGCATTTGCATTTCCAGATGTCTAGATGGGACGCATGCGTCCGGGGTCGACTCAAGAGGTTAAACCCCCCTGGTGTTTCACTATGGACTGTGCTGGAGTTGGTTTGATTCATAAATGTTACACTAGATCAGACAACTCATTTCAGATTGCAGGTCAAAATAAATTGTTGTCACAGCACTCACAGAACGCCTACGAGACTTCTGAGAAAGTACTTCTAACTGTTCATCAAGAATAGTGTGACTGTTTTGGGAACAGCATTTTTATTTGATTTTTTCACCTTTATTTAACCAGGTAGGCCAGTTGAGAACAAGTTCCCATTTACATCTGCGACCTGGCCAAGATAACGCAAAGCAGTGCGACACAAACAACAACACAGAGTTACACTTGGGATAAACAAACGTACAGTCAATAACACAATAGAAAAATCTATATACAGTGTGTGCAAATGTAGTACGATTGGGGAGGTAAGGCAATAAATAGGCCATAGTGGCGAAATAATTACAATTTAGCATTAACACTGGAGTGATAGATGTGCAGATGATAATGTGCAAGTAGAGATACTGGGGTGCAAAAGAGCAAAATAAATAAATACAGTATGGGAAGAGGTAGTTGTTTGGGCTAAATTATAGATGGGCTATATACAAGTGCAGTAATCTGTGAGCTGATCTGACAGCTGGTGCTTAAAGCTAGTGAGGGAGATAAGTGTTTCAAGTTTCAGAGATTTTTGTAGTTTGTTCCAGTCATTGGAAGCAGAGAACTGGAAGGAGAGGCGGCCAAAGGAGTAATTGGTTTTGGGGGTGACCAGAGAGACATACCTGCTGGAGCGTGTGCTACAGGTGGGTGCTGCTATGGTGACCAGCGAGCTGAGATAAGGGGGGACTTTGCCAGGGTCTTGTAGATGACCTGGAGCCAGTGAGTTTGGCGATGAGTATGAAGCGAGGGCCAGCCAAGAGAGCGTACAGGTCACAGTGGTGTGTATTATATGGGGCTTTGGTGACAAAACGGATGGCACTGTGATAGACTGCATCCAATTTATTGAGTATGGTATTGGAGGCTATTTTGTAGATGACATCGTCGAAGTCGAGGATCGGTAGGATGGTCAGTTTTACGAGAGTATGTTTGGCAGCATGAGTGAAGGATGCTTTGTTGCGAAATAGGAAGCCAATTCTAGATTTAACTTTGGATTGGAGATGTTTGATGTGAGTCTGGAAGGAGAGTTTACAGTCTAACCAGACACCTAGGTATTTGTTGTTGTCCACATATTCTAAGTCAGAACCGTCCAGAGTAGTTATGTTGGACGGGCAGGCAGGTGCAGGCAGTGATTGGTTGAAAAGCCTGGATTTAGTTTAACTTGTATTTTAGAGCAGTTGGAGGCCACGGAAGGAGAGCTGTATGACATTGAAGCTCGTCGGGAGCGTTGTTAACACAGTGTCCAAACAATGGCCAGAAGTATAAGGAACAGTGTCATCTGCGTAGATGTGGTTCAGAGACTCACCAGCAGCAAGAGCGACATCATTGATGTATAGAGAGAAGAGAGTCGGCCCAAGAATTGAACCCTGTGGCACCCCCATAGAGACTTCCAGAGGCCCGGACAACAGGCCATCAGGCCATCAAATCAAATATACCATCAGGTATAGTATACCATGTTCATCTGCACAGTCATTATGTCCAACAAGCCAGTTCAACCCTTTTGTTCAAACACAGCATCCTTAATGACCACCATGCACTGTCCAACAACAACAACTGCCTGTCCAGCCACACCACTTATCTACAAAGGAAAACAGGACTAAACAATGAGAATGGCTGGTCGGTGCCTGTGCGGCTAATGGCTAATATCCTTTTAAACTCTAGTCTCAGTGAGGGACTGAGTGGGTTGAATGATAGGGAGCGTGGGTAATGGATTTATAGGGCACGGTGGAGCAGTAGACCCTCTCTTCATTATGATAAGGAGGTTATCTGATGGCAGGCTCCATGGCTCCATTGACATTTGGTGTTTTGGTGTGCCGGGCCCAGCTAGCTCAATGGTAGAGGGAAGCATAGACAAGAGGGGTTCTATGAGGCCAAGTCTATGAGGACAGGTTATTTAAGGTAATGCTTTATCTACCTTTACTAAATACCTCACCACTCCTTCGTTACTGACTTAGGGAGTCAAATTGTCATTGTTTCATGCAAGTGACTGACACCTCGCTATAGCCACAGGAGAATGGACCTTCGCCCAATTTTCGAGATAACAATCAAATGACTCAAAAATATGCTGTGGATTAATAGATTCTATCCATTTTCATATGAAAGCTTGGAGAACCCCTATACTCTCCTTCTCCCCTCTCTCTGCCTCTGAGTTGGTTCAGTCCCAGTGGAAGTGTGCTGCGTCTGCCTGTCTCAAGCTGCCGTGGCATCTGCATCCTGACTCCAATTAGGGGAACCAACCGCAGGGAGGAGTACCCACCGCCGGCAGTTCAAAGGTCACCTGACAGGAAGTGGGGACAAAAGGGAAGGAGACAGGCGGCAGGTTGAGCAGCAGCAGCAGCAGCCGGAGCCTCCTCGCCTCACCAGAACCTGACTGGAATAATTACCTTCTTTCTCTTTCTCTCTCTCTCTCTCTCTCTGGACTATTTCTCCCTTTCCCTATCCTTTACTTGGTTTCTTCTTTTCATGACTTCCTCTAAAATCTCAGGTTCCTGCACACTTATGTGATGTGTAAATCATCCATTGAGAATGACAGCGGACAGGAAGGAAGAGAGAGGGAAGATAGGAGGGGAGCTAACACTGTACTCTGAACACCCATTTAAAGGCCCACATGAGAGCTCTAAAACTGGGACCTGCTAGAAATATTATGCAGGAAGACAGGAGTCTCACCAACACAGACAGTTAGCAAATGGCTCTGTGAAGATAAACTGTATCACTATCAGTTTAGCCCTGACAACAATAGCATACACAAGTGCTGTAAAGTCAACGAGCAATAACAAACCAATAACAAACTGTTTCAATGACTTACAGTCAAGTGATTTGTTTGTGATTTGCTTGATGACACTTGATGCATCCAAAAGTGTGTTAATACGTATGTTGCATTCGCCCCAGATCCTAGTGTATGTCCAGAGCAGTTCAGCAGATGTTTGTAACTGTGTTGTATGGGACTCTGGGGTGATTCGTTTCTGAAGTGTGCAGTAAAAAGCTATGAGATCCATAAAAAGGAGAGTGTACAATAGGCAGTCCCTAGGTAGTGATGGCCACTGTAGAGTTCACTAAGCACCATGGGATCTCACTAAGCACCATGGCATCTCACTAAGCACCATGGGATCTCACTAAGCACCATGGCATCTCACTAAGCACCATGGGATCTCACTAAGCACCATGACATTTCACTAAGCACCATGGGATCTCACTAAGCACCATGGCATCTCACTAAGCACCATGGGATCTCACTAAGCACCATGGGATCTCACTAAGCACCATGACATTTCACTAAGCACCATGGGATCTCACTAAGCACCATGGCATCTCACTAAGCACCATGGGATCTCACTAAGCACCATGGGAGCTCACTAAGCACCATGGGATCTCACTAAGCACCATGGGATCTCACTAAGCACCATGGGATCTCACTAAGCACCATGAGATCTCACTAAGCACCATGGGATCTCACTAAGCACCATGGGATCTCACTAAGCACCATGGGATCTCACTAAGCACCATGGGATCTCACTAAGCACCATGGGATCTCACTAAGCACCATGGGATCTCAGTCTTTTTAAGAAGAATCTGGTTCTGACAAACCTCATCTGTCCAATGTTGTCTTTGGTGCGAATGTCAGTCAATTTCAGTCTAAGTTGTTATGATTTACCATTGAAACATAGATGACTTTTGAAAATATGGGCTATAAGTTAAACAACCATAATATATAATACACTTGATTTATGATTGCCCCCCACCTCCTTGTGCTTTCATAACCCGGCCAGAGACATGAAAATCACACCACCAGTACCAACAGAAGATTATATAAAACTAATATCTAAGATCATATCCAAAGCTAAGTTAAATCAGGAGTATTGTGTACTACAGGTGCTTCCTTCCCCCTCCATATACAGCACCTCACATTTTTTCTCCATTAAAATAACATCCAATTGATCAGAAATACGGTGTAGACATTGTTAATTATGTAAATGACTGTTGTATCAGGAAACGGCTGGTGTTGAATGGAATATCAACATAGGTGTACAGAGGCCCATTATCAGCAACCATCACTCCTGTGTTCCAATGGCATGTTGTTATCTAATCCAAGTTTATCATTTTAAAAGGCTAATTGTTTATTAGAAAACCCTTTTGCAATTATGTTAGCACAGCTGAAAAGAAGCAATAAAACTGGCCTTCTTCAGACTAGTTGAGTATCTGGAACATCAGCATTTGTGAGTTTGGTTACAGGCTCAAAATGGTCAGAAACAAAGTACTTTCTTCTGAAACTCGTCAGTCTATTCTTGTTCTGAGAAATGAAGGCTTTTCCATGTGAGAAATGGCCAAGAAACTGAAGATCTCATACAACGCTGTGTACTACTCCCTTCACAGAACAGCGCAAACTTGCGCTAACCAGAATACAAAGAGGAGTGGGGGGTCCTGGTGCACAACTGAGCAAGAGGACAAGTACATTAGAGTTCAAATCAAATCAAATCAAATTGTATTCGTCACATACACATGGTTAGCAAATGTTAATGCGAGTGTAGCGAAATGCTTGTGCTTCTAGTTCCGACAATGCAGTAATAACCAACAAGTAATCTAACTAACAATTCCAAAACTACTGTCTTATACACAGTGTAAGGGGATAAAGAATATGTACATAAAGATATATGAATGAGTGATGGTACAGAGCAGCATAGGCAAGATACAGTAGATGGTATCGAGTACAGTATTTACATATGAGATGAGTATGTAAACAAAGTGGCATAGTTAAAGTGGCTAGTGATACATGTATTACATAAGGATGCAGTAGATGATATAGAGTACAGTATATATAGATACATATGAGATGAATAATGTAGGGTATGTAAACATTATATTAGGTAGCATTGTTTAAAGTGGCTAGTGATATATTTTACATCATTTCCCATCAATTCCCATTATTAAAGTGGCTGGAGTTGAGTCAGTGTGTTGGCAGCAGCCACTCAATGTTAGTGGTGGCTGTTTAACAGTCTGATGGCCTTGAGATAGAAGCTGTTTTTCAGTCTCTCGGTCCCTGCTTTGATGCACCTGTACTGACCTCGCCTTCTGGATGATAGCGGGGTGAACAGGCAGTGGCTCGGGTGGTTGTTGTCCTTGATGATCTTTATGGCCTTCCTGTAACATCGGGTGGTGTCGGTGTCCTGGAGGGCAGGTAGTTTGCCCCCGGTGATGCGTTGTGCAGACCTCACTACCCTCTGTACCTTACGGTTGTGGGCGGAGCAGTTGCCGTACCAGGCGGTGATACAGCCCGCCAGGATGTTCTCGATTGTGCATCTGTAGAAGTTTGTGAGTGCTTTTGGTTACAAGCCACATTTCTTCAGCCTCCTGAGGTTGAAGAGGCGCTGCTGCGAGCACCATGTGGAAAGGGGGGTGTTCCCTCTGCTGTTTCCTGAAGTCCACAATCATCTCCTTAGTTTTGTTGACGTTGAGTGTGAGGTTATTTTCCTGACACCATACTCCGAGGGCCCTCATCTCCTCCCTGTAGGCCGTCTCGTCGTTGTTGGTAATCAAGCCTACCACTGTTTTGTTGTCCGCAAACTTGATGATTGAGTTGGAGGCGTGCGTGGCCACACAGTCGTGGGTGAACAGGGAGTACAGGAGAGGGCTCAGAACACACCCTTGTGGGGCCCCAGTGTTGAGGATCAGCGGGGTGGAGATGTTGTTACCTACCCTCAACACCTGGGGGCGGCTCGTCAGGAAGTCCAGTACCCAGTTGCACAGGGCGGGGTCGAGACCCAGGATCTCGAGCTTGATGACGAGCTTGGAGGGTACTATGGTGTTAAATGCTGAGCTGTAGTCTCAGCATTGTCACATAGGTATTCCTCTTGTCCAAATGGGTTAGGGCAGTGTGCAGTGTGGTTGAGATTGCATCGTCTGTGGACCTATTTGGGCGGTAAGCAAATTGGAGTGGGTCTAGGGTGTCAGGTAGGGTGGAGGTGATATGGTCCTTAAATAGTCTCTCAAAGCATTTCATGATGACGGAAGTGAGTGCTACGGGGCGGTAATTGTAAATGACTATTGTAGCTGGAAACGGTTGATTTTGAATTGAATATCTACATAGGCGTACCGAGGCCCATTCCTCAGCAACCATCACTCCTGTGTTCCAATGGCACATTTAAGTTCCTCTGCGTACACATCACAGACAAACTGAATTGGTCCACCCACACAGACAGCATGGTGAAGAAGGCGCAGCAGCGCCTCTTCAACCTCAGGAGGCTGAAGAAATTTGGCTTGTCACCAAAAGCACTCACAAACTTCTACAGATGCAAAATCGAGAGCATCCTGTCGGGCTGTATCACCGCCTGGTACGGCAACTGCTCTACCCACAACCGTTAAGGCTCTTCAGAGGGTAGTGATGTCTGCACAACGCATCACCGGGGGCAAACTACCTGCCCCCCAGGACACCTACACCACCCAATGTTATAGGAAGGCCATAAAGATCATCAAGGACAACAACCACCCGAGCCACTGCCTGTTCACCCCGCTATCATCCAGAAGGCGAGGTCAGTACAGTTGCATCAAAGCAGGGACCGAGAGACTGAAAAACAGCTTCTATCTCAAGGCCATCAGACTGTTAAACAGCCATCGCTACCATTGAGTGGCTGCTGCCAACACACTGACTCTACTCCAGCCACTTTAATAATGGGAATTGATGGAAATTGATGTAAAATATATCACTAGCCACTTTAAACAATGCTACTTAATATAATGTTTACATACCCTGCATTATTCATCTCATTTGCATATGTATATACTGTACTCTATATCATCTACTGCATCTTTATGTAATACATGTATCACTAGCCACTTTAAACTATGCCACTTTGTTTACATACCCTACATTACTCATCTCATATGTATATACTGTACTCGATACAATCTACTGCATCTTGCCTATGCCGTTCTGTACCATAATTCATTCATATCTTTATGTACATATTCTTTATCCCTTTACACTTGTGTGTATAAGTTAGTAGTTGTGGAATTGTTAGGTTAGATTACTCGTTGGTTATTACTGCATTGTCGGAACTAGAAGCACAAGCATTTCGCTACACTCGCATTAACATCTGCTCACCATGTGTATGTGACAAATACATTTGATTTGATTTGATTTAATAATTTAGACACCGTATTTCTGATCAATTTGATGCTATTTTAATGGACAAAAAAAAGCTTTTCTTTCAAAAACATGAGCATTTATAAGTGACCCCAAACTTTTGAACGGTAGTATATATATTTGGCAATATCCATTGACAGTGGCCACCATTGCGTCTCCTTTAAAACAACAGTGCACTCATCCAAACAATGCCCTGTTAATCTCAAGAAGAAAACATTGAAATAAAGAGAGAGGGGAGAAAAAACAACTCTGTCATTAATGTACCCCTGAGAGAAGCTAGGACAGTGACAGAAACAGTGGAGAAAGGGGGAAGAAGGTGGGTGTGTCTTATCAGATCTCATCTCTGAGGAAAACCCCCACCAACCCCCTCCTCTGAAGCGTGCGTTCATCAGGCCTCATTACTCTAATGCTACTGGCAGTGATTAACGCTTCCTGGCTGCAGACCCCTTTGTTTGTTCACTTGTAACTTCCCCTTCGTAAAGGGCCCAGTCCTCAGGATGCCTGTGCCCAGCTCCCCCCTCCTCTCCTGGGGCTGCGGAGCTGGCCGGTTCCCCCTGGACCTTGGAGTAATCTTTTGGGGTTGCGACAGGTTATCATAGAAGGAGAGAAGAAAGCCAGGAACCGTTGTGGTCCTGCACACACACTGATAATATGGGCAGCCAGTGGGTAATTAGTGGTAACAATGCACTGGATGTCTCTTCCTCTGAGTGTGTGTATACACAATTATACACATATATTAACACACACACACTCTTCTTTTCTCTCCCTCTCACACACATTCATTCTCCATCTCCCCCACAGAACAAAGGAGAGGAGAAATCTTAGCTCCTTCAGTGGTCTGTGTTAGGCATTACTGAAGCAATCCTGTCCCTAGTCTCAGTCAAGTGTTCAGTGACATGAGGTACTCCGTCTGGGCTTCTTCAGTTACACTTCCATTCACTTCTCTCCCTCCCTGGTTCATTCATAATGGATGGAACTTTGGGACTCTCTCACCAAGATGAGTCGATGAGCAAAGACCCACTGTGGAATTCACTCAGAGAATTGTTACCATGTTCAGTTAAGTGCTGTTGTCAACCTAAGGTTAAAATGTCAAGCTAATTAGGGAAACAAAATATCCTTAATAAATCTATGAAAAATACTTTGTTTGTGAAGTTCTCTAACATGCAAATCATACCTCAGGAGGCCATTTTCAGTTTGTATATTTTCAGAAAATATACGAAATGACAACCAAGCAAAATGTTGCCGATTGACTGTCACGGGAGACCAACAAAAGAAACACGTAAACAAAACAATGAGCAAACAAACACAATATTAAACAAAAGACCATGTGTCAACAAAGAGCGGTGTGTGTTGCTAACGCGTCTGGGGTGAGAGCAGGGCAGAGCGGTAGAGCTGAGGACCAGTGAGCAGCTGCTGTCTGTGGGCTGTGGTGTTCTGTTAGTAGGCCTCACCAGGCCCTGAAGGTCCCCATGGTGGAGGGCTGGGACGGTCTGGCTGTCACATCTGGACTACACAGGAGGAAGGACTCTCTCTATGAGCTGCCTCAATCACAGATCTCTATCTCCACTGTTGTGGATTCTACAGTCAACAGTCACAGAGGAAGCGATGATGAACAGCTCTACAACTGCCAGATGACTATAGCAGTGGGACCTTACGCTCCCCCTCCCCTCTTCCTCCCCCCTCTCTCCCTCCCTCAATCCACCTCTCCCCCACTTCCCCTTTGGCGGTGGCACGCGAAGGAAGGAAACTGGGATGCTCAGAGGGGGCAGGTGTGTGTGTGTGTGTGTGTGCACGTGACTCTCGTGACGTCCTTCAGGTCGTTAATCACTTCTGTGTGAGTCGGAGTGTGTTAATGTAACATTTAATGAAATGTACAACCTAATCCACTTACTTGTCAGTTGATATAACCATGAACACAAGTCAGATTGATTGTGATATGGCAGAATTTCTAAAGACCCCAAAATTGTTTTATCAATAACAGGATGAACATATTGCTTAAATAAAAAATATAGTCATAAAATCCTGCTGTTGTAGTATAATTTCTTCCTGCCCCATATCCACTACTAAACTGCCATCCATTCTGGCTCAGAACACTGGGTCATTTTCCTAGAGAGTCTCCCTCGATCTGCTTGATGTCTCATCCATGTTCTGTGTGACTACTGGGTGATTGGGGATGGACTCCAGGCCCATTAAATGACTGCACCAGGGCTAGTTGAGCCACTCAGTCCTCTGGCCCTCTCTGGATCTAAGGCTATAATCACACTGAGCCATAGTCACTGTAACTCTCAGATATTGCAGTGCTCTGGTCTGTTGCTGGCATACTGAGGGTTATTTATTTGATCTTATTATAGTGTCCATATTATAGTGTCCAAGTTTCTCTTGTTGAGAATAATCTGTTGTTTAAAAGCAACCTGGTGTCACGAACCTCACTGAAGATGGTGCCTCTTCCTGTTCGGGCGGGGCTCGGTGGTCGTCGTCACCGGCCTATTAGCTGCCATCGATTCCTTTTCCGTTTGTGTTGGTTAGTGGTTAATTGGGTACACCTGTTTTGTATTAGGGTTTGTTTGTAGGGTATTTAAGGGCACTAGGCCCGCTTGGTATTTTGTGCGGGCTTGTTTTTTGTTACTCTGTGTTTGATGGTGTGATTCGTTTTCTTATCTTTATTCTCTGGTCTATTTTGTCCTGTTGTTTTGGACTGGCAACCTATATACGCCCTGTGTGTTGGCGTGATCATTTTTCGGTTGCACCGGTGTAATAAATTTGATAAACGACAGAACCCTGCTCTCTGCGCCTGATTCTTTTAACGCAACGTAACGTAAACAACACTGCTAGCTAGCCTGCTAGCCCCCGAATAGCAACACTGCAGAAACTATTACACTCAACGGAACGACTTGATTAGTGTAGTGTCAACAACGCACCCACTGCCAGCTGGCCTACTTCAGCAGTACTGTATCATTTTAATCATTTTAGTCAATAAGATTCTTGCTACGTAGCTTAACTTTCTGAACATTCGAGACGTGTAGTCCACTTGTCATTCCAATCTCCTTTGCATTAGCGTAGCCTCTTCTGTAGCCTGTCAACTATGTGTCTGTTTATCCCTGTTCTCTCCTCTCTGCACAGACCATACAAACGCTCCTCACCGCGTGGCCGCGGCCACCCTACTCTGGTGGTCCCAGCGCGCACGACCCACGTGGAGTTCCAGGTCTCCGGTAGCCTCTGGAACTGCCAATCTGCGGTCAACAAGGCAGAGTTCATCTCAGCCTATGCCTCCCTCCAGTCCCTCGACTTCTTGGCACTGACGGAAACATGGATCACCACAGACAACACTGCTACTCCTACTGCTCTCTCTTCGTCCGCCCACGTGTTCTCGCACACCCCGAGAGCGTCTGGTCAGCGGGGTGGTGGCACCGGGATCCTCATCTCTCCCAAGTGGTCATTCTCTCTTTCTCCCCTTACCCATCTGTCTATCGCCTCCTTTGAATTCCATGCTGTCACAGTTACCAGCCCTTTCAAGCTTAACATCCTTATCATTTATCGCCCTCCAGGTTCCCTCGGAGAGTTCATCAATGAGCTTGATGCCTTGATAAGCTCCTTTCCTGAGGACGGCTCACCTCTCACAGTTCTGGGCGACTTTAACCTCCCCACGTCTACCTTTGACTCTTTCCTCTCTGCCTCCTTCTTTCCACTCCTCTCCTCTTTTGACCTCACCCTCTCACCTTCCCCCCTACTCACAAGGCAGGCAATACGCTCGACCTCATCTTTACTAGATGCTGTTCTTCCACTAACCTCATTGCAACTCCCCTCCAAGTCTCCGACCACTGCCTTGTATCCTTTTCCCTCTCGCTCTCATCCAACACCTCCCACACTGCCCCTACTCGGATGGTATCGCGCCGTCCCAACCTTCGCTCTCTCTCCCCCGCTACTCTCTCCTCTTCCATCCTATCATCTCTTCCCTCCACTCAAACCTTCTCCCACCTATCTCCTGATTCTGCCTCCTCAACCCTCCTCTCCTCCCTCTCTGCATCCCTTGACTCTCTATGTCCCCTATCCTCCAGGCCGGCTCGGTCCTCCCCTCCTGCTCCATGGCTCGATGACTCATTGCGAGCTCACAGAACAGGGCTCCGGGCAGCCGAGCGGAAATGAGGGAAAACTCGCCTCCCTGCGGACCTGGCATCCTTTCACTCCCTCCTCTCTACATTTTCCTCCTCTGTCTCTGCTGCTAAAGCCACTTTCTACCACGCTAAATTCCAAGCATCTGCCTCTAACCCTAGGAAGCTCTTTGCCACCTTCTCCTCCTCCTCCTGAATCCTCCGCCCCCTCCCCCCTCCTCCCTCTCTCTGCAGATGACTTCGTCAACCATTTTGAAAAGAAGGTCGACGACATCCGATCCTCGTTTGCTAAGTCAAACGACACCGCTGGTTCTTCTCACACTGCCCTACCCTGTGCTCTGACCTCTTTCTCCCTCTCTCTCCAGATGAAATCTTGCGTCTTGTGACGGCCGGCCGCCCAACAACCTGCCCGCTTGACCCTATCCCCTCCTCTCTTCTCCAGACCATTTCCGGAGACCTTCTCCCTTACCTCACCTCGCTCATCAACTCATCCCTGACCGTTGGCTACGTCCCTTCCGTCTTCAAGAGAGCGAGAGTTGCACCCCTTCTGAAAAAACCTACACTCGATCCCTCCGATGTCAACAATTACAGACCAGTATCCCTTCTTTCTTTTCTCTCCAAAACTCTTGAACGTGCCGTCCTTGGCCAGCTCTCCCGCTATCTCTCTCTGAATGACCTTCTTGATCCAAATCAGTCAGGTTTCAAGACTAGTCATTCAACTGAGACTGCTCTCCTCTGTATCACGGAGGCGCTCCGCACTGCTAAAGCTAACTCTCTCTCCTCTGCTCTCATCCTTCTAGATCTATCGGCTGCCTTCGATACTGTGAACCATCAGATCCTCCTCTCCACCCTCTCCGAGTTGGGCATCTCCGGCGCGGCCCACGCTTGGATTGCGTCCTACCTGACAGGTCGCTCCTACCAGGTGGCGTGGCGAGAATCTGTCTCCTCACCACGCGCTCTCACCACTGGTGTCCCCCAGGGCTCTGTTCTTGGCCCTCTCCTATTCTCGCTATACACCAAGTCACTTGGCTCTGTCATAACCTCACATGGTCTCTCTTATCATTGCTATGCAGACGACACACAATTAATCTTCTCCATTCCCCCTTCTGATGACCAGGTGGCGAATCGCATCTCTGCATGTCTGGCAGACATATCAGTGTGGATGACGGATCACCACCTCAAGCTGAACCTCGGCAAGACGGAGCTGCTCTTCCTCCCGGGGAAGGACTGCCCGTTCCATGATCTCGCCATCACGGTTGACAACTCCATTGTGTCCTCCTCCCAGAGCGCCAAGAACCTTGGCGTGATCCTGGACAACACCCTGTCGTTCTCAACTAACATCAAGGCGGTGGCCCGTTCCTGTAGGTTCATGCTCTACAACATCCGCAGAGTACGACCCTGCCTCACACAGGAAGCGGCGCAGGTCCTAATCCAGGCACTTGTCATCTCCCGTCTGGATTACTGCAACTCGCTGTTGGCTGGGCTCCCTGCCTGTGCCATTAAACCCCTTCAACTCATCCAGAACGCCGCAGCCCGTCTGGTGTTCAACCTTCCCAAGTTCTCTCACGTCACCCCGCTCCTCCGTTCTCTCCACTGGCTTCCAGTTGAAGCTCGCATCCGCTACAAGACCATGGTGCTTGCCTACGGAGCTGTGAGGGGAACGGCACCTCAGTACCTCCAGGCTCTGATCAGGCCCTACACCCAAACAAGGGCACTGCGTTCATCCACCTCTGGCCTGCTCGCCTCCCTACCACTGAGGAAGTACAGCTCCCGCTCAGCCCAGTCAAAACTGTTCGCTGCCCTGGCCCCCCAATGGTGGAACAAACTCCCTCACGACGCCAGGACAGCGGAGTCAATCACCACCTTCCGGAGACACCTGAAACCCCACCTCTTTAAGGAATACCTAGGATAGGTTAAGTAATCCCTCTCACCCCACCCCCCCTAAGTTTTAGATGCACTATTGTTAAGTGACTGTCCCACTGGATGTCATAAGGTGAATGCACCAATTTGTAAGTCGCTCTGGATAAGAGCGTCTGCTAAATGACTTAAATGTAAATGTAATGTAAATGATTCCATCCACCACTCTTAGTTTTTCGTAACACCTGGTCTAACTTCAAACCGTGGTTGATAGCTATAATGAGTAAGATAGAGAAAAGAAAGAAGGGGGGTTATGACCTATATTTTTGTAAACAAAAAGTAAACCATTTCTAAAGAAAACTCACACCTTTAACCCCAGTACATCATGCTCTCTGTTCAGTCCAAAGTTGTACCAAAGATGAATTTCCTTAGTCAGATCTTTGTCCTTTTTGGAGCTCTTTGTACACAACACTTACAATAGTAAGACTGCCATCACTGACCACAATGACTGTGTGACCTTCACAAGAAAACTTTTACCTCAGAAATGCATTCATGATCTGCAATAACCTTCTGTTATTCAGTCCCTTCTTTGTTCTCATCCATCGTTCAATAAAGGTATACCAGCCTCCAAGGTCAGAACGAGGGAGAGGGTAGAGAGGAAGAGAGGAAAGGGGGATGGGACAGATCTCTTGTGGAAAGGAACATCAAGAGAAAAAAACTCATCAAAATCTCTCTCTCTCAATTCAATTCAATTTCAATGTCAATTTAAGGGCTTTATTGGCATAGGAAACATATGTTAATTGTCAAAGCAATCTCTCTCTCTGTGTCTGTCTCTCTCAAGTGCTCTGTCTCTTTCTGTCGCTCTCTCTCTCATCCTCACAAAACTGTCTGCATTCAAGTTGGATGAATGAGATTTGTCAGGCACAAAATCATAATTACGAGCCCATATTCCCCTCATCGCTGGAGGATGACTTTATCAGGCAGACACTGGTCTGTGATGGTGGTGTCGGCTATGGGACTATCCTCTCCTAGACCCTCTCTTGTCTGCAATCTGTGGTTGTTGTATTCCGATGGGGGCGGGTTCTGAAAGGAGTGAATGGAACCAACCTAATGATCTTGCCTTAATTAGTATCAGGGGTAAACCTCGGTGGGACACCTGCAGACTTCATTTATATCCTGACAAGCTAGGAAAAAGTGTTAATGCGCTGTATTTATGTGTGCATCAGGAAGAGGAAGCTAGAAGAAGAGGCTCAGTTCACCTCCGCCACAGATGTATACATACATAGAACAGTGAGACAGAGCCAGGCAATTACAGTAAAGGGCTAGGAACCATAAAGGGATGCTGAGGCCCAATGATGATGCGGTGGAGGTGCAGTAACATTAAATGCAGTGTATCTACAGCACTGAAACATGGTCTAAATTGGGCCCTCAGCTATTTGGAACCAGGATGAGGAAATAAAATACAGTTTAGATTCATGAATATTGTCTTGGTGTTGGGATTTGAGACACATAAATGCATTGCTGTATTTACACTGAACAAAAATATAAATGCAACATGCAACACTTTCTAAGATTTTCCTGAGTTACAGTTTAGTCAATTGCAATAAATTCATTAGGACCTAATTTATGGATTACACATGACTGGGAATACAGATGTGCGTCTGTTGGTCACAGATACCTTAAAAAAACAATAGGGGCGTGGATCAGAAAACCAGTCAGTATCTGGTGAGACCACCATTTGCCTCATACAGCATGACACATCTCCTTCATGTAGAGTTGATCAGGCTGTTGATTGAGGCCTGTGGAATGTTGTCTGACTCCTCTTCAATGGCTGTGCGAAGTTGCTGGATATTGACAGAAACTGGAACATGTTATTGTACATGTCGGTCCAGAGCATCCCAAACATGCTCAAAGGGTGACATGTCTGGTGAGTATGCAGGTCTCGGGTGAGTATGCAGGCCAGACATTTTCAACTTCCAAAAATAGTGTATAGATACTTACAACATGGGGCTGTTCATTATCATGCTGAAACATGAGGTTATGGCAGCGGATGAATGGCACAACAATGGACTCAAATTGCCACCGATAAAATGCAATCCCACCACCACCATGGGGCACTCTGTTCACAACGTTGACATCAGCAAACCACACACCCACATGACGCAATACACGCTGTCTGCCATCTGCCATCTACATTTGAAACCTGAATTAATCCGTGAAGAGCACACTTCTCCAGTGTGCCAGTTGTCATTGAAGGTGAGCAATTTCACACTGAAGTCGGTTACGATGCCAAACTGCAGTCTGGTCAAGTCCATGGTGAGGATGACGAGCACGCAGATGAGCTTTCCTGAGACGGTATCTGACCATTTGTGCAGAAGTTTTTCGATGTGCAAACCCACAGTTTCATCAGCTGTCCGTGTGGCTGGTCTCAGACGGTCCCGCAGGTGACCATGTGATCTGTGGCATTGTGTCGTGTGACAAAACTGCACATTTTAGAGTGGCCTTTTATTGTCCTCAGCACCTGTGTAATGATCATGTTGTTTAATCAGCTTCTTGATATGCCACACCTGTCAGGTGTGTCACGTTCTGACCTTAGTTCCTTTGTTTTGTCTTTGTTTTAGTATGGTCAGGGCAGTCTATGTTTCAGTTGGGGTGGGCATTCTGTGTGTTTTTCTATGTTGGTTTCTGTGTTCGGCCTAGTATGGTTAAAGTATGGAAAAAGGCCACCTAAGTATGATTCTCAATCAGAGACAACTAACGACACCTGCCTCTGATTGAGAATCATACTTAGGTGGCCTTTTTCCACCTGTGTTTCGTGGGTGTTTATTTTCAGTCTTTGTGTGTCTGCACCCACAGAACTGTTTCGGTCATTTCTTTGCTGTTTAGTGTTCAGTTTTTTTCATTAAATAAGATGAACACTTACCAAGCTGCGCTTTGTACCTCACCTCATTCCTACGACGATCGTTACAAGGTGGATTAATTATCATGGCAAAGGAAAAATGCTCACTAACAGGGATGTAAACAAATTTGTGCACAACATTTGAGAGAAATAAGCTTTTTGTGCATATGGAAAATGTCTGGTATATTTTATTTTAGCTCATGAAACATGGGACCAAGACTTTACATGTTGCGTTTATATTTTTGTTCAGTGTAGATAAGGACACTTAAAGGGATAGTGGTAAATAGGCTATAAAAGTACTTATCGTGACACAATTGGTGACAGATCCTATATTGCAACGAGTCGTGACTGGGAGGTGCTAGCATTCAGAAAAAAAGTCAAACTGAAGAAATGGAACAATTGTGGGCCTATTAGTCACAAATAGAAGTGCCGTCTGTTGTCTGTTGCCCACCAACATACCTTCGCATTCAATAAAATGGGTTAGCAGGGCACGGAAACCTAGAAAATGGCAAGCGTACGTGCGCTTTCTGTCTCTACCTATTATCTCTAACTGCTGCGGACTTCCGTTAGGCCTCTCAAAACCCCTGTTTGTGGATGAATTGAGATAGAGGTCATGAAGGATTATGTTGAT